>NC_141345.1:26292500-26577500 GCF_057382095.1 Aulonocara sp. 'chitande type north' Nkhata Bay
CACTGTTGTTGATATATTTGTGTGGGCTGAGATTTTACTTTCAAAGAAAACACAGTAATGATCAGACAGGCCCACATCAGACACAGTAACCTTTGAAATGCTCAGGCCTTTGGAGATCAGTAGGTCAAGAGTGTGTCCTCTATTATGTGTGGCCTCTGTTACATGCTGAGTCAGCCCAAAGTTGCCCAGAGTGTTACTCAGGTCTTTAGTCCCTTTGTCCTGAGGGTTGTCCACATGAATGTTAAAATCCCCAGCAATAATTACACAGTCAAAATCAACACAGATCACAGACAGCAGTTCACTGAGGTCATTAAAAAAGTCTGTGCAGTATTTGGGAGGCCTGTAAACATTAAGAAACACAACTTTGGATGGGGCCTTCAGCTGTAAAGCCACATATTCAAAAGACTGAAAACTTCCAGGAGATAGCTGCTTACATTGAAATGATTCATTAAATAAGACAGCAACCCCTCCTCCTCTCCTGCTCGCCCTGACCTCACTGATAAAACTGTAGTTAGGAGGGGTCGTCTCGATGAGAACAGCTCCACTGTTACTTTGGTCCAACCAAGTTTCAGTTAAAAACATAAAATCAAGGCTGTGCTCAGTGATTAAATCATTAATTAAAAATGTTTTCCCAGCTAGAGATCTAATGTTTAATAAAGCCAACTTAAGTGTTTTAGAGGTATTACTTGTCTCCTCGTGTTTGGGAGCAGTCTGTGGCACACAAGGTATGTTTACTATGTTTAAAGATCTTTTAGAGTGCAGCTCTCTGTGTTTTGACCAGGCCACATGTCTCCTGTCACCTAAAAGTACAGAAATTTTAAAACCTTCTAGTAAACAGGGTCCCAGCTTCTCCTGGGAAAAGTCATCACTGCCATAATCCTCACAGCCCGGACCCTTCACACATCACGCATCAGACTGCGGAGACAGGGCATGAAGAGGAACTAAGGGGGGCGAGGCTGGGCAATGTGACTTCGATTGCTCTGTTGAGGGTGGGGCTCGATGGCGAACCTTTGGCCGCTCTGGTGGGGGGTTTATGGGGGACAAAAAGGGATTGGGACGGGGGGTAGATCTGAGCCCAGCATTGACCCGCTCCATCATCTCCTCAGTGAATTTCAGGTGTGGGGAGGAGGGAGAAAGGGAGGGGGAGGAGGGTGATGGCCTGTCAGGGGTTTGGGGGACTGGGGAAGGTCGTGGTCCCTTGTCCTGGTCGTTGGTGTTGTTGAGAGAGTTGGAGGCAAATAGGGACCCCTCTTCTTGCCTTAGATGTCTCTCCTTTCTGAGGCTCTTCCTCAGATGCCATGGATGTCTCTCCTTTCTGAGGCTCTTCCCGGGTGGGGGCAAATGGAGCTCCTCCTCAAGGTTTCTGCTGGGCTTTGTCTGTTCTTGGAGTACTGTTTGTTCCTCTTTATGAGATAACTCCTCGTTTATCTCAGCCTTGGCACCAAGCACGGATGGATGACGTATGGAATAAAACAAGTTGGAGGTGAACAGTTTCACCCCTGACTTGTTAAAATTAAATCCATTTGCTTTGAACAGATGCCTGCATTCCCAAAAAATATTAAAGTTGTCGATAAAGTGCACTGAGTGGTCAGCACATGCTGATATAAGCCATTTATTCAGTGTAAACAACCTGCTGAATCTCTCGTCTCCTCCTCTGACCGGCGGTACAGGTCCACTGATGAATACAGCTGCATTCAGAGAGTTTACAGTATTTAATAATCCAGTAAAGTCCCGTTTCAGAACCTCCGACTGTTGTTTGGACACATCGTTTGACCCTGTATGCAGAATAATGTTTGTCACAGTTGGATATTCATCTGCAATTTGAAGAATTCTCTCCTTCAGGTTGTTGACCATATCGTTAGGAAAGCAGAGGACTTTAGTGTTCTTACCGCACATCCTTTGTACATCCTTTACGGCAGAGTCACCCACAATCAGAGTTTCAGGCCTAGCCTTTAGCTTTCCCTGTGGCCTTTCACTTTTCAACAGATTTTCAGACCTTATTTCGCTGCTTTTAGATGGATGGTTGTCCGATATAGATCCAGGGTCCTTTGATAGTGGAGCAAATCTGTTCTGCAGTTTCACATTCAGTTGTTTTGGAGGTTTGTTGTTAACCTTCCTATTCACGGTTGTCCAGTCCTGTTTCCTCCCGTATATAGGGGTAGAAGAGCTTCTCTGTCTCGTAGGAAGTGAAGGCCAGTCGGTTTCAGAGATTTCAGCTCGCTGTGCCCTGCCTGTGATACGTCCTCCCCCTTCCAGGAGACATGATTTATGTCTTGGTTTTGCACCAAGACAGTCTAAGGGGGGATTATCACTTGAGGATTTATAATAATGCACAGAGTCTACTTTCTTGGTCATGTTATCTGTGCTCCTTAGCTGTGTACTAGCTTGCTCATCGCCATTGTTTTGAATCAAAGGCAAGGTTGTTTCATTTCCACACAGTCCATTTACCTCCACGTTTACTTCTAAGCGATGAATTTTTGTCTCCAGTACTGCAATCTTCTGCAGGAGGCTGTTCATGCCAGGAGGCTGTTCATGCCTTTTTAATTTGTCATTTATTAAAATTATAAATATATATTTTAACACAAAAGTACAGTTTTTAAATTTAACCCTAACCCTTGTGCGTGTTGTTTTTTAGCTCGTCATATTGCAGCCACAGAAATTCTTTTGTCCATGAAACCATAAAGCTGCACTTTCTTTTTGCCTTATAGTCTGATTTGTCATAACTTCTCCGTTTTGTGGTAAGCTTTTCTTTGGCTGTCACTTCTTCACCCTGACCTGTCTTATTTGGCTCAGCAGAACTAAAATATATATCTGTCTGTGAAGGTTCTCAGTCATCCAGGTCATCGTAGTGAAATATATATCCTGCCGCACTCACATAAGCTCAGCGATTCTCTGCGCGATCAACCTCTCACATGTTTAAGCTGCGGGAGATTTCACTTGTCATGTTTGCATAGTAAGCTAACAATTAATAAGACGATGTCAGAGGAATTGGTGCACAAATTATCATCACTCACAGATCAGTGCTGTCGCTCTCTATACACAGTTCGCGTGATTGCAAAGTGAAAGCAAAAAAACAAGCGCAAATTCAAACACGATTTCAATATGTCACATATTGACAGTGGCTCACCCAATGACATAGTTACCCAGCTACATTTCTGAAAGAATGCAAAAGCATTGACATATATTTTTCCTTCCTACAATAGCCCGACAGGCAGGGCAGAGATAGCCCCGGGACATCGGGCTAGCGATATTGCGAGCCCTGTATCTGATTGAGGAATCACTCATCTTTGGAAAAGAGAGTTTATTACAGAGAAATGTCTCTTTCCAAAATAAAAGCTATACTATCCGCTTCTTCTGGGCTATATTCTCAGCAGCATATTAAACATATCAGGTCTCCATAAGGAGAATCCTGTGCTAACAGCTGTCTAAATGACTCGGCTAAAGTTTGTAGCATGCATGCTTGTTGTTTTTGTCTTTGCACTAGGATGATGTCGGTGTAAATGTGCAGTCATATTCGTTGTGTTCCCACTAGTGCTTTCAGGTTAATCTCGTTGAAATAACCTTAACGCCACAACACGGCAAATCTCCGTTAACGAGCTACCCTATACAGAGGGGCTAGACGGCCAACACGTTAACGAGCTAACTGCGCTAACACACTAGCTCCCACCCATGTAATTGAGCATTGCATGGCACATCCAACATACTGTTTTACTTTAGTCCATGACTCGCTTACCTTCAGGGTCATACGTCACATGAAAACCAAAATAATTCCAAACGCCAGATCTGAATGAGGGTGGGGAGGTCCACTTCTGTCTCGCTAGCTTGCCCTGCGCTCTTCCTTCTGACCATGCTGTCTGTGTTGAGTGCTCAGTGAATCTGCGTTCGACTACTCCGCCTAGGCTGCACTCTCGAGCCTAGGCGGAGTAGTCAAATGCAGATTCACTGAGCGCTCAACACAGACAGCATCGTCAGAAGGAAAGTTGATAAAATAAATTACAAATTTTGTATTGTTCTTTTTTTTTTCTCCCCTTTGGTTTTCTTTCTTTCTCTCCCCCTCTTTCTTTCATTCTTTCCCCCTGTCCTATCCCACAGTCATGTCTGTCCCGTTTGCAACTGAAAATAAAATAAATTCATAATTATAATAAAGGTCAATCAAATGGACCAATATGATGATCCACTTAAAATAAATCCTCTTTGCATCTTTCTTGGCCTCAAGACAACAGTTCTGATGGCTATAGATCCAAACGGGACACAAAAAAAAAAAAAAAAAAAAAAAAAAAAAAAATTGAAAAAAATTGTATTGTTCGATACATATGCGTACCGAACCGAAAGCACTGTATCGAACGGTTCAATATCGATACGAATATCGTTGCACCCCTAATATATATATATATATATATATATATATATATATATATATATATATATATGTGTGTGTGTGTGTGTGTGTGTGTGTGTGTGTGTGTGTGTGTGTGCGTGTGTGTGTGTGTGCGTGTGGGTGTGTAATATGTATATGTAATGATTCTAGAACGAGATATAGTATAGCTGAAGGGTAGAAAATGGTAAGGTAAACACTGACTCTGTAGACTCTTTTAAAAGGCAGTTAAAAACTTTATTTAATCTACCTGCTTATTTTACTGTCATATTATCTTTTTATTGGTTATCATTGCAGTTAATTCTTCTATATATTTTGCTCTTTTTGTGTATAGTGCTTTGTGGCTGTCTGTGAAAAGTGCTTAATACTAGTCCTGTCAGCGTTATTCTCGTTAAAATGACGTTAACGCCATGGCGCTGCAAGGCGCCAATGCGTTAACGAGCTAACCGCGCTGATGCGTTGATGCCATGGAGCCCAACGCACGGGGCGATCCGCGTTAACTCATTAACGGAGATTTGCAGCATTAACGCGGTTATGGCGTTAACGTCATTTTTACGAGATCAACGCTGACAGCTCTACTTAGTACATAAACTTTTCTTACTTACTTACTAACTAAAGGAATTTTGACTCATGGTTTTATGTAGATGCTGCAGGAAGTTAACAATTGAAAAAAACAATTGAGCATAAATTGTGTGCCATTGGACAAACTTTGCACTCAGTATCGCCACTGCATGAAATCTTGAGGACAACATGTCATAAAAAGTATTGTAGAGAATGTAGAGAAAGTCAAGACAACCTGACGCTGATAAAACTTTTCAAATAAAAAAAAAAGAAAAGTCATGAGCTCTACGGAATTCTTATTAGTGAGCCCGACCAACTCAGATTAGCACAATGACCCATTTAATTAATTGCATATAGATCTACATGCAAGTCAACATTTCTGTAAGGCTCTATAGCTAGAGTGTCAAAATGTGTAAAAATTGCAGAGAACAGTTACATAATAACATGTAAACATAATAATAACACGAAGCTTTGAGACTATTTTCTGTATTTTAAACTGTTAAACATAGTCTTGCAAGTTGTTCCAAATGTATCATGTCATGTGAACTTCTGTCTTGTCATCGGGTATTTAAAGAGTGGCTGTGGCCGCAGTTCTTCACCACATTACTGTGTCCGCTACAATGGTAACTTGGCCTAACCTAACGCTGTTTAAATCCTGTTTATTCCAGTGACAACTAACTTCAGTCTCTCTGCCATCTTTACAGTGTTTCTCAAAGATTTCACCAGCTGTCAAGTTAATCATTCTGCCTCTGGAGAAAATGAGCCAATATGAGTCAATATCTCCAGATGCTTCACCTACAATATCTACTTATCTGAGGATATCAATGCCCACTCCTCAGCCTATACAGGTATACTGTATGCTAGAGTTTGGGATAAATGCTTCCCTAAGGACAGATAATACCACAGCCGTGCAAAGCACACAAACTGTAGCAACTAGCTGTAAAATAAACTAGACCAGAACAGAGCACTTCCTTCCATTAATTTCCCATTTCCTTTTGTTGCTGTGACCATTTTTTTGCTTGGATTTAGTTTGCTCTAAGTTTCCTTTGTAATGACAAGACATTGAGGACAGAAAACTGGAAACCTATTGTTGGAATTGCACTCATTTTTACAGTCATATCAGTACTTTGATCATCGATTTGGCCAAATGGATAGTTCATTAAATGAGAATGTTTTCTTGTGCTCATTGACCTTAAATGAAAGGGGGGGAAAAGTTTCTTTAGTTTATTGATTTTTTTTTTAAATAAATAAAGTTTAAGCATATTATGCACAGGTTTTTCTGGTCAGGCCTGTTGAGATTAAATTGGGCTTCATTTCAGGAGCTAAAATGAGTCTGACACTTCTGCTTCATAGTTTTTTAATGTGCCGATTACCATGTGTATGAGATTACATTACCACCACATTTTTCCAATGAGCAGCTGAGTGTGGGCCAATAAATTTTTTCCATTTGTGCTGACAACTCTCTGTCCTATGAGGTGGATTGTCAGCCCGTCTGCGTGACATTTTGAGCTGAGCTGGATGCTTCCCAACACCTGAATCTCAGCCTGCGCTGCCAAAACTGAGCTGCTATTTTCCCATGTGAGTCTTATCTCCTTGAAGACCTTTCCATCAGCACTGACAACATGACAGTGAGTCCTGGCCAGACTGCCAAGTGTGATGTTACCCAACCCACAGCTGACATATCCAAGCTCTTATCATCTTGGATCTTGACTACTGTAACCCTCCACTAGCTGGGCTGCCAAAACTGTCACTTCAACCACATTCATAAGTCAAAGGTTCAGCATGCCTGTGCTTTAGTCTCAATAAATGTGGAACCCAGTGTGCCAGTGTAAAGCACAATCCACTTCTAAGATGAAAACAATAACTCAACAGATCCAACAAGACTTGACAACAGAGGTTAAAGTCCACACAGTGACTCTAAGTTTGCTGTACAAATTGAAAATACTGAATAATTCAACACCACAGACAAAAAAAATGTCAAGAACCATTTGAAAATGTTGGCCAAAATCCAAGCATGTATTGTGCAAGACAGGGATTTGTTAAGAGATGAAAGAGTTTGCCATTTCTCTGGAGTACACTTGTTGAAAGTGTAGATAAGTCATTGAGCTCACTTTTATCTCTTTGGAAGACAACACATTAAGCTCCATATGGCCACGGGCTGATGACATCATGCAGTCATGTTTTGCATTATGGATGCATATTCTAAATACAGATTCAAATCCAGATATTCACCCAACAAACAAGTGATACAACATGTTATACACTGATAGTTTGCCAGTCCATAAAAAACACACACATCTACACTTACAACTAAATCAGAATCACCAATTAATCTTTCAGTTCATGCCTTTAGGACTGCAGGAGGACATCAGTGAGGCACATAAGCTTTTAAAGCATGTGTCTTTACTTCCCTCATATTGTGTCTAAGTACCATGACAGACAGTGGAATAACCGGACTTCAAAAGAAGATGAAGCAGACAGAAATGTACATCTTAAGATATCTGAAATAATATACGAACACTGGCTTTATACAGTTGGATTAAGTGCGGATGTGATGATAAGAGGAACTTTGCACTTTTGTGTTGCAGTGCATCACAAGCTCACATAAATTCCTCTTATTTACACTTCCTGTATTCACTCTCACAATGCCACAAAATGTTCCAGACATCAGCCAACTAAAAATATCTTGACGATTAAGAATGACTGCAATTACAAGGAGATTTTATCAGGAAAAAAACACAGCTGCACTTGCTGTGCTATTTCAACAAATAACCCTAACACAATGTCTTTTGGATGCTTGGATTTTTGGCCAACATTTTCAAATATAATTGAGTCATGTGGCTTATGTATTAGAGTTTATTGGTGAAACTGGTCACCAATAAAATGTAACTGGTTGCGTAAAATATATTTGGCTAAAGATTCTCATTTCTATAGGCGCAGAGAGAACCAATGCTACTCACTGCAAGGTCGAAATCACATGATATCATTTGTCATTTTGATTGGTCACCAGTTGCTGATTTGAGCTGCCTAAAGAGCAACAGCTTATTAAATGTTCTTGACTGTTAGTAGCTGCTATGACTTAAAGCTCAATGGTAGTTAACCCCCCCCCCCATACCTACCAACAAAGAGATCTATTTCTCCTCCCATCAAAATAATTCTGTGCAGTTGCACTAACTCCATGTTTTTCCATTCTCAGATCTATGGCAATGTATTGCAGACAGCAACAGATGAGCAATAAGCAAATCAAAGTGAGGCTTCCAGCAAATTCCACATGAGGTCAGAGATCGAGGCACAGTTAGATAAAAGTGCCACTAAATAGCCTGGGAACTATAAATGTAGCGGGTGAATAAGGAATCTGCTGTGTAACACTGTAATTTCAAGGTTTCTTTATTCACAGTAGGGATTTTTTGTTTCATTCTGTATTCATCCATTTTCATTTATTTTAGAATTTATGATTCAAGCAATACCCAAGTCATTTGAAAATGAAGGGCAGCAAAGGACACGAGTGTACACACACACATATACATGCACACATACACACACGTGCACACAAGCTCCGGTGAAAGACCACGATTAAATCATTTTTTATCAAGGCCCCAGGCTCCCCAGTGACACAGAGGCTGATGTGGGATCATCACAGCAAGCAGGCAGACATATAGATGATAGAGAGGGTCTACATGAAGATAATTTTGGATACCTGTCTAAAAAATATATTGTACAATATAAAATGCAGAAAGAGAAAGCACTGTGCTGCATTCATGGATTTTTTTTTTTGGGGGGTGAGGCAAAAAAAATCTTAGTTGCTTTGACATCTAGATCCTGCCGGAACAAAAATTACAGTTACACAAACACGGCTGAAAGATCGCTTTCACTGGATGGAATTTTTTTTGTGCTTCAGCGTGTTTTCTCAAACTGTGGCCTTAAACGAAACTGAGGCAGACAGACACAAAGTTTATGCAAATCCAGCATAAAAGTGTATTTTCAGTTCTCCATTTACCATGAAATTGCACTTGTGTTACAGCTCGCACAAATCATCTCTTAATGCAAATGCAAGCACAAAGCATTTTTGCAGCTGTAATTGGCAAGAGCACACACAAAGAAATGGACAAAAAAAATATGGATGTTACACAAGCCTTTGTCACTTTAACTTTTATTTGCTTTAATGCTTAAATATACATATTCAAATCTTCCAACAAGTCTGTATCAATTAGCATTTTTCAATGTGATTAAGTAGAGACAACTGGCAAATTCATACCAACTAAGTAATCAAGAAATCTTTATATCTCCTCTACATGACATTCCTCTCAGCTCACTGATCACTTTAGCAATTATACAGTAATAACGTGATTCTCTGTCTTCTGTGTACTTTAATTAGTTACACAGGATCAAGATCTACAAAGATTTTTGTTTTTGTAAAACACTTTGAGGAGATTGAAGATTGAAGTCTGAAATTAGCTGTAGAAAAAGATCATTTGTATTGGTATGCATCTCGTCCCCTCATCAGACAGAATATTTATACTATTACCAAAACCTCTTACAGTGGTACGCATCCTCTAAAGTACTCATATTTTGTCTGTGATGCACACTGAATTATTATAAACATGTCGTCAAAAAGGTAAAACTCTTGCTAATCTCAGAGTTTCTACAGGAGTGGGCACATGACAAATATAGCGGTTACAAACAACTGCACTGCTACTATATGTTGGAAATACTTCATTAAACAAGAAAAAACAGACTGGCTTAATAAGGCACAAGTTACTATAATTGTACTTTCACCACCACACAGAATTTTTTTTTCTGATGAGAACATGGCCTGGCCTCTCCTCCCGGCTCATTAGAAAACTGTCCGCTGCAATTAAAGTGGCTAAGAGGAACCAACATGATTGTCCATTATATAGCTCCCTCCAACTCCACCTTCTGACACCGCATTCCTCCTACTCATAAAGTGCTCATCACACTTAGTTCTAAGGCTGCACTTCTGTATCTGGTTACCCATTTTTTAAAAGCTATTTGGTCACATCAGACTTTTTATATGTGCGTCTAAGTGTGAGTTTATATGATGAACACACCGTAATAGGGCGGGTGGCTGCCTCCAAACAGAAATTCAATACAGACTTGGCAGTGCAATCGAAGAAGCCAAGACAGCAGCTGTGCATTTGGGTGTGTTTTTGTTGCGTTTAAGCATGTGTGAACTGTATATGAATGTTTACTCAATTAGAAGCATCCTAACTTTGGGTCTCAGGACATCATCAGTGAGTGAAAAGTCAGAAGAAGGGGTATATTAATCTGTTTACACCCTCACATTGCGTGGATTCAAGCCAATCACCCTAATAAGGTCAGTGATTACATTTTAGGCTGAAGACCTCCCGTGAGCAACACCAGATGGTTGCCCCTCCCTGCACATGGTTCTATCGGACATTTCTTTCTGTTAAAAGGAAGTTTTTCCTTCCCACTGTCACCAAGTAATTGCCCATAGGGGAGTCTAATTGCTGTGTAATTGGTTTTTCTCTGTATTATTGTAGGGTCTTTACCTTACAATATAAAACGTAACAGCTACTGCTGTTGTGATTTGGTGCTTTATAAATAAAATTGAACTGAACTGAATCGAAGACTTGGCCTATAGTCAAACTAAGGTTTCAAACAGGAACTAGGATTAGTTGACTTAAAACTGTTGGTTGCATTTCCTTTTATGATTATATGCCTTCATAAAATTTTATCCTCCATTTTCCTTTTGCATTATATTGTTGAATTTATTGCTTTAAATTTTACTTCTAGGTCTAAGCATATTACTGTTTATACTGCAAAACCCAGTGTCCACATGAAGATCGATAAAATTTTATATTTTCCATTTATCATCTTATAAAGAAAGCAACATCTGCAGCCTTAGTTTGGAGCTCTTGTTTAATTTACTGCCATCGATTGGCATTCGCACAGACACACCCAAGCAGCTTGCCTGCAGGCACGGAAGGTATATTTGAAGGTTCTGACCTTGTCCATCTGCAGGATTTCTGTTATTGTACTCCATCAACTACTACTGTATGATCTCCTTTTCAAAGACAAAGAAAAAGACAAATAGACACCTGTGGGAAGTGTGTTTAGTATGAGTCTGAGAACAAGATGAAAACAGAAAAAAAAAAAGGTACAACTGAAAGATGGGCTAGGAAGTGTGAAGACGTGGTGAGAGAGCAAACGGGCATTCCTTTCTGAAATGTGATTTGTTGATTTCACTGTGGAATTGATGCTGCAAGAAGGCATGCAGGACAGACCACAGACCGCTTCTATCTCTTTCTGTCCTTCTCACAGTTTAATTACCGTTCATCACAAACACATATAGCTGCTGATTGGCATTCTGTTTGAGAGTCGACATCGGTGCTATGTTTGTTTGTCTCGGTGCCACAAAGAGTCATTTCTAGCACTAATGACTTAGCTGGCTCCTCACAGATGATGGAAATAACAGAGCCATCACTGCCCAAACTCAAGGAGAAATCACAGCCACTTCATTTCATTTTCCTTTCCTTTCCTTTCCTCTCCTCTCTTTTGCCTCATTTACATTGCTCCATTTGATATCTTTAGCATCAATTTATGTGAATTACATCTACAAAACCCCGACAATGCCCGTCAGCTTTTTAACTGTCTGTCACAATCTCTTACCATATTTTCTTTTCGGTATACTTTCCTCTTTCTCACCACTGTGACCTCTCTGCTTGCTTTCCATTCCTCTCATTTATGTCGGGCTATTGACACTCTGTTTGAGAACAGAGATTAGCAATGTGTTTGTTTGTCTCTGTGAGCGCCTGGATTCATTTCTCAAACTAATGACCAGGCTGGTTATTAATGGATGAAAGAAATAATGGACCTGTCACTTTCAAAACTCATACTCCTCCGTTTGGTTGCTTTCCCTTCTTACTCTGCTACTACGCTCTACTATTTTCTACACTCCAATCTCTCCCACTGTTTAGTGTACATATGGCGACATAAATATTTCACTATTCTTCATTTACATTTGAGAGTTGTACATTCCCAGGTATACATACTGGGATATGTGCTGTTGTAACAGAATATGAGCACAATACACTCAGCATGACCCTTTGAAGTTAAAAGAGGAATGGATCCAGATGTACTGCTTCACTATTACAATCATCCATTTTTGTTTCAATTACAAAAAGCTTCAAAGGTGGTGTGATGGACCGAGCAGTGAAGGAAACTTAGGCACAGGTTAAAATCCAAAAAAAATATTTTTTATTTAACCCAAAAAACATAATTGGTTAACTCATGCAAAAAGAATCAAAATCTTGGGCCCATAAAAGAGGTCAAAATAACAAAACTCTACTCAAAGTTGACAACTCAACTGATTACTCACACAAACTGACCTAACTTAATGAGACAAAGGGGAAACTTAAATAGTGGCTGATCAGCCCACAAAAACAGGAGAAGGGGTAAAACACACAAAACCTAACTAAACCAAACATAATGAACTCCAATTCCCCCCCATGGTCCTGAGTTATGGCATGAACCAATTTGTAGCCTTCCTTTAAAGCTCGCTCCGCCCCTTTCCCACCTCTTGGCTCCTTAATCAACAGCTGCAACGAAGGCAACTCAGAAAACAAAAGATTAATCATACATAACAGTGTAAACTAAAATGTGCGCACTTATTTTAGAATGCAGTGTTATGTGGATATGTGAGTGAATTCTAAACCAAAACCAGTTATTTATTATCCTGTAAATTAATTCCTATATTTAAAGAAAGACATGTGAATGCAATGTTACTTATAAGCCTCTACACTAACATGGTGATATTACCACTGTGTGGCTGTAAGTGCAGCCATCACAGGTGGAAATTTCAATTATGAGCCAATTAGATTAATGTATTAATATAAATTTTAGGCAGTTTTTGCTGAGATTGTACAAGAGCACAAAAAAGGGATTGCAAAAAAACCTAAAATGTGGTGAATCCAGCGATATATATGCATGTGGTCTTTGATCTTTGGGCTGAAGGAAGGACAACACTCTGTGTATAAATGCTCAATCAACAATCAATTTATTCCATACAATTCTCATTATTCCATACAACACTTTTCAGCATAAACCATCCGGAGGGGAGCTTTTCTCACATTCTTATAGCTTCAGCCCCCCTCCAAAGTCATAATACCTAAACATCCACATTCTTTCTCTCTCTGCTTCTCAATAATTCTCCACTCTCGCTTTATTTCTCCTTTCTCTACATCAGGTATAGTCGCTGTCCTAATTTAAAAAGTGTATGGTGTAGTCAAAGTACAATAAAAAAGATGTAAATAGGGTGAAAATGTCAAGTTTATTTAACTTATAATTAGTTTTGTAGAATAGATTTCACTCATATTGGCAGAGCGTCTTCAACAAAGCTAGATATAATCACTAAGTAGGTTAAAAATGATATCATGACTTGCTGAGTGTGATTGGCAGAGGTCAATTTAATTAATTTTAAGCTATTTAAAACCATGTTCAAGTTCTAATTTGACCCGTTCCCATTAGCGGCTAGCTGCAAGCTGTTTTTTAGGAGTATGGCTTGCTGACTCCACTTCTTTGACTTCAGCTAAATGCAAATGATGCTTAATTTCCTCCTGCTCATTCGAGTCACCGTAATAAATTTTGTGTTCTGAATCTGTGTGATCTTGAAAACTAAGCAAGGCACTTTTGAGGGTCATCCCTCTAGCCTAGAAGGCAGTATAGTCTTTAACATTAAAACCAAACAATTTTTGTCATTTAAAAACCATTTACATATCTGGTACTTGTGTTCAATGTTAATTATTTTACATGGTTTTCCACCCACAAAAGTTCAAGGCAGTTCGATGTTTAGTGCACACCAAAGAAGTTATGGTGACAAACTATACCAATTTTACTGCCAAGAAGAAGACTGAATCACACTAAGACTGAATCTGAATTTGAAGGCAAAGTTAGCTTTAGTAATAAACAATAGGTCCTTCTATCTCCATTTAAAAGCAGCAGCAACAGCAAAAAAAAAAAAAAAACTGAAGGAAAGAGCTTAGGTGAGAGAGAACAAAAACCTAAAAAGAGCAAAAATATAGAGCACCCCAAATATTTATATCCTTCGTCCTATATACTGCCAGAAGTAGAATAAACAGGCTCCTATGCTTGTGCTTCACTGCAGAAAAAGCTGCTGCAAACAATTCTCATACTTCTACTGGTTAATCTATTAAAACTCAAAGCTTCTTACCTTCTCCTGCATATTAACAGAAATACATTGATATGTATTAAATAAAAAAAGAATCTTAATGTAAAATGTCACCATTTGTCTAGAAGAAAAAAAATAAACAGTAGTCTTATCCTTTGAAGATAAGTTATTTTTCAGAAAAGTGCACAAAGTAGGCCATCATTAAAGACAAATGTACCCAAGCTGAGCTATGTAATTATTGAGTCTACACTATACTAGAAAAGTTTTAAGTATACAAGAATTTGTATAAGGGATGATTGTCAGCCTCCATCTACTATTTCTGAGCAGAACGCACAAATAAAGAAGCAGCAGAACTTAAGTGAACTCAATGCACTATAAACTCCAAGGGTGTGTTTACCTTCACAATATTCGCCATCCTGCCCAACAGCACTTCTGAGCCTTAATCATTGTACAGGTTTAGGTTTAATATTAACAGGGCGAGTCGGGTCTGAAATTGATTTACAAATAATAGCAGGGTATATGAGCATTTCTTATTCCACTCAGGAAAAGGTAAGGGACTGCTGAACCTCTGCAAACTTGACTTCAGGGGTTCAAAAAAATAAAATCCAAAATAAAAAGAAAGTGAACTTTTAAAAACTGTTTTATTTGTTTACCTTACAGTGTTACTGACGACTTTCCTTGACAGTAAAATGAAAACTACTCCATTTCTTATATAAAAAAAAACAATTACCAAAGGTTGCGGCTCGAGGTTCAGTTATTTTGAAGATAAACAAGTAGCTTTTAAAAAGTAGTAAATTAATAATAATACGGGGTAATTTCAACAACAGGAAAAAGCTACAATTCTAAAAGCGTATATGCATCAGATGGTGCTGACACTAACTGCCCTCACTCAAACACACCTTAGCCACAGCTTTCCAAACACAAATTTTAATAAACCAAATGATAACAAAATGCAAAGAAATCTATCTAAAACGCCGCAATGAAGAACTAAGTAGTGTAGTAATAGTAGGGTTACTATGCTGGAGGACCTGGACTCACACACATGCGTGCATGATTTATAGTTGCTTACAGAATAAATTAAGTTGAAATGAACTGGATAATTAATATGTACTGATCTGTGTGTATCTTTTATTTTATGATAAATTGGATTTTGATGCTTTGACTTGTTAAAAAAAATGACAATTAATAAACAATATTGTCATTACAATAAAGCGTCTTTGAATTTGAATTTGTATACACACACACATAATTACCATGTGCGTTTAGGTCAGTAAGTGACAGTTACAATTAGACATTGCCATGTGAAGTGGATACCTGACGTTAAGGTAAAAAAATATAATCTACCTCAAGACGATGTTGATGCATTTTGCTATATATAGTTCTATTTACCATTTAGTTTGATTCCTTATATCCTTGTATCTTAAACCCCAACAATAATACTGTTAATTGTCTTAGGAGTCATGGTTCAATATTAGAATTTCTGGGTTTTCTTCTGACGAGGTCAGACTAACCAATACCACTTATTCTGGCATTGTGAAACTTGTTACAGGGCAACATATTTCTATTGCAAATGAAGCAGCTAGTGTTGCCATAATACAGTAAGACTGTATGAAAAGTGTAATTTTATGCACCATCAGCAACCACAGCATTTGATAGCGACTTTCTATTACTTGGATTGCATACATCGACTAGGATAGGAAGACGTTCTTACTAAGGCAAACTAAAGAGGTTCCACTTGATAAATAAACTTTACAGCCTGCTGGCTCAGTGTTTTAGAGGTAAATGCTGCACTCATAAGGAATTGTTATAACAGAACTGATACACAGTATATTTCTTTTTTAATGTCTTTACTTACAACACTACCTCCCCAACTTGTTTAAAACTGTGTAAGAACTGACCTAACTGAAATAACTATACTGAATACTATACTGGATTTTGTTATAAATTTCTAAGTACCATACTTTACACTGCAGCCAGTAAGTTTAACTGATTTTTTTTAAATCACTCTAAGCATATCAGTACAATATCCTACTGAATCTTTGATTTATTATTACTGTGCAACATGCTAAATTGTAGTCTGTGTCCTGTCCAGATGTACCTTAAATAATGGTGCAGACATCTGTTTGCCAGTTGGCAGGTTTTTACCCTCTAGTCAGAAGTGGAAAAAAAATGCTGTGAAAACTATATCAGGATAATCATTCCCACAACAGTGGTATAAAATTGTACAAGAGGGCTACATTTCCACATACATCAGTAGTGTTATCAGTGAACCACGGTCAGAGACTAAAGGCATTAGATTTTTCCCTGCTTTTTTGTAGTGCATTGGAGCCCCATCAAACTGTGGTGAAATCAAACTGTACCGTGTCTGTGGAGATGAGCAGGGTTACATATCTCAGTTGTCACACTCGAGCCTCAAGGTCTACAATGCAGTCACCAAAGCTCTACCTACTAAGACACATAACCCACAAACACACTGACACGCTGAGAGCCACAAACCGTCTTGCCAGCGGCGCAAATCTCTGTAGGTACGTGTTTATATAACCCAGCTGAAAACAAATGCCACAATCCCTCGAGTCCCAATTACTTGCCAACCAGAAAATAAACGTAATAGCACATGCTGATAAATAGTCATTAAGTTTTGTGCTGTACCACTTATGTTTATTCTTTGACAGCTATCGTATATTTGTTTTGATGATCCCAAGATTAGAGCTCAGCAAACATTTGCCTCTGTGTTACAATAAAGAAAGAGAAATACAGACTTACCTGTTGTTCCGTCAGGTAAGACATGACAGAAAAACAACAAAATTACCCTGCGATTAAAGAAATTATGCTACATTTATTTTAATTTCATATCCAAATCGACACAAACTCTCCAGTTTAATGTGAGCTGAGATCACGGTGTGTTTGTGTCCCCTAAAAGATGTTGCCTTAAACGGGCAAAAAAAATCCCGATATTGTGTCAAGCTATCTATAACTTTTACTTTATTTCTACTTTTCTATAACTGTGAACATTTTTCACACTTTTTGAAAAACAAAGCTCTTTAATGAAAACAAATCTAAGTTACGTCCACTTCAAAATTCTGTTCCCTGCAACCACAGTTCTCTGTCACAGTGAATAAAGTTAGGAGAGAAGGGCAAACATTGCAACCACAACAAATAGTTTTATATATGGCAATAAAACTAGGCAGACCTTACCACCATCACTTCTACCACAAACTAAATGAAAAAAGTCAATCTGTCTATGACTTAGAATAACGATACAATAACATAAGGAGTTCAGTAGTTAATAATTCTAACAAAAAGAAAAAAAATGGATTTCACCAGATGTTCTGATGAAATCTGTCTATATGACGAGGTTCAAGTGGTTCGAAAACATTGGACCTTAAATATGAAATCATTTCCTAATACCATAATGCTCTCCCATAAAGCAATAGCTAGTAATCTCACCATGTAAACCTAAACAAAAAGTTTGAAAAAAGTAAATATGTACACACACACACACACACACAAAAAAAAAAAACTACAGTGAGTGAAAATATAATTTACTGTAGCCATACACATAATGGGCCCTCACTGTATTTATTCACATCCATCCATCCATCTTCATCCGCTTTATCCGGGACCGGGTCGCGGGGGCAGCAGCCTAAGCAAAGAGGCCCAGACCTCCCTCTCCCCAGCCACCTCCTCCAGCTTATCCGGGGGAATACCAAGGCGTTCCCAGGCCAGCCGAGAGATATAATCTCTCCAGCGTGTCCTGGGTCTGCCCCGGGGCCTCCTCCCGGTGGGACATGCCTGGAACACCTCACCCAGGAGGCGCCCAGGGGGCATCCTTGTCAGATGCCCGAACCACCTCAGCTGGCTCCTTTCGATATGGAGCAGCAGCTGCTCTACTCTGAGCCCCTCCCGGATGGCCGAACTTCTCACCCTAAGGGAGAGGCCAGCCACCCTTCGGAGGAAGCTCATTTCTGCTGCTTGTATCCGCGATCTCGTTCTTTCGGTCACTACCCACAGCTCGTGGCCATAGGTGAGGGTAGGGACGTAGATCGACCGGTAAATTGAGAGCTTCGCTTTTACACTCAGCTCCCTCTTCACCACGACGGACCGGTGCAGCGTCCGCATTACTGCAGCTGCAGCCCCAATCCGTCTGTCGATCTCCGGCTCCCTTCTCCCATCACTCGCGAACAAGACCCCGAGATACTTGAACTCCTCCACTTGGGGCAGGAACTCATCCCCGACCCGGAGTGGGCACTCCACCCTTTTCCGGCTGAGAACCATGGCCTCAGATTTGGAGGTGCTGATCCTCATTCCCGCTGCTTCACACTCGGCTGCGAACCGTTCCAGTGCGAGCTGGAGGCCCTCACCCGATGAAGCCAACAGAACCAAATCATCTGCAAAAGTCAGAGATGAGATTCTGAGGCCTCCCATGCACCCTCAAGTATCCTGGAGAGGATAAAGAGCTGGTCCAGTGTTCCGCGACCAGGACGAAAACCGCATTGTTCCTCCTGTATCCGAGGTTCGACTAACGGACGAACTCTCCTTTCCAGCACCCTGGCATAGACTTTCCCAGGGAGGCTGAGGAGTGTGATCCCCCTGTAGTTGGAACACACCCTCCGGTCCCCCTTCTTAAAGATGGGGACCACCACCCCGGTCTGCCAGTCCACAGGTACTGCCCCTGATCTCCACGCAACATTGCAGAGGCGTGTCAACCAGGACAGCCCTACAACGTCCAGAGCCTTCAGGAACTCGGGGCGGACCTCATCAACACCAGGGGCTCTGCCACCAAGGAGTTGTTTAACTGCCTCAGTGACCTCGCCCCCAGAAATTGGCGGGTCATTCCCCTCATCCCCAGACTCTGCTTCCTCCTCGGAAGATGTGTCAGTGGGATTAAGGAGGTCCTCGAAGTATTCCTTCCACCGCCTGACAATTTTCTCAGTCGACGTCAGCAGCGCTCCGCCAGCACTATACACAGTGCAGGTAGAGCACCGCTTTCCCCTCCTGAGACGTCTGACGGTTTGCCAGAATCTCTTCGAGGCCGGAGGTGTGCGTTGAAGATCTCGCGGACTGGGGCCTCTGCTAGACGTTCCCAGCACACCCTCACTACGCGTTTAGGTGCACCAGGTCTGTCCAGCGTCCTCCCCCGCCACCTGATCCAACTCACCACCAGGTGGTGATCAGTTGACAGCTCAGCCCCTCTCTTTACCCGAGTGTCCAGAACATATGGTCGCAGGTCTGCTGATACGATTACAAAATCGATCATCGACCTACGGCCTAGAGCGTCCTGGTGCCACGTGCACTTACGGACACTCTTATGTTCGAACAGGGTGTTCGTTATGGCCAAACTGTGATTACCACAGAAGTCCAATAACAAAGCACCGCTCGGGTTCAGATCAGGGAGGCCGTTCCTCCCAATCACGCCCCTCCAGGTGGAGCACCCTCCAGCACCCCCCCCCAGGGACTCTAAGAAGGCTGGGTACTCTGAACTGCCACTCGGCGCATAAGCGCAGATGACAGTCAGGACCCGTTCCCCGACCCTAAGGCGCAGGGAACAAACCCTCTCGTCCACCGGGAAAAACCCCAACGTACCGGCAGCAAGCCGAGGGGATATTAGGATACCCACCCCAGCCCGCCGCCTCACACCAGGGGCAACTCCAGACTGAGACAGAGTCCAGCCCCTCTCCAGGAGACTGGTTCCAGAGCCCAAGCCATGCGTAGAGGTGAGCCCGACTATATCTAGCCGGTACCTCTCAACCTCACGCACTAACTCAGGCTCCTTCCCCACCAGAGATGTGACATTCCATGTCCCTATTGCCAGTCTTGGCAGCTGGGGGTCAGTCCGCCAGGGCCTCCGCTCCTGGCCGCCACCCGGCACACAATGCACCCGACCCCTATGGCGCCTCCTGCGGGTGGTGGGCCTGCGGGAGGATGGGCCCATGTCTCCTCTTCGGGCTGTGCCCGGCCGGGCCCCATGGACTAAGGCCCGGCCACCAGACGCTCGCCCTCGGGCACCCTCCACGGGCCTGGCTCCAGGGCGGGGCCCCGGTAACCCTATCCCGGGCAGGGTAAACTGTTCCCTCGGTGTCCTTTTCATAAGGGTCATTTGAATCGCTCTTTGTCTGGTCCCTCACCCAGGGCCAGTTTGCCATGGGAGACCCTACCAGGGGGCAAAAGCCCCCAGACAACATAGCCCCTGGGATCCCTGGGACACAGAAACCCCTCCACCACGATAAGGTAGCGATTCAAGGATTTATTCACATTTTACATAAAAATTATAATATAAAATACTAATGCAGATAATGTTCAAAAAGATTTTTACACATAAACATATTAACAGTGCATTAACTAATGCTTATTAACTAATGCTTAATACATATTGATTCAGGTTAACTGAGGCAGAATCTACATTTGAATTTGAGTCAACAATGAATCAGCCACTGACTGGTTATTTATTCATGTAAAAGGATTTACAGTAGAAATAATATTTACCAACAATACTGTGTCATTTATAGTAATACTGCATACATGTATTACAGTGTAATTATTTTCCAATTACAAAGAAACAGTTACAGTTTAGGCTGGAACAGATGACACATTCTTGGACTCGTTGTTAATATTATTATTATGACAATCAGTTATCACCTAGTCTAGTGGGAATCAGCAATAGAATCAGTTAATTGGTTGAATTAAATCAGGGTATCAGCTTTGATCAGTATTAAAACTCTTTAAAGTGTTTTCCCTAGAGATCCAACAGTTAACAGTAATACAGTTTCTGAAATCCAGAAAGTGAAACAACAGAGGTTGGATTGACAGAATTTCAACTAAAGCAGGCAGTGTCCTTCTTGCCCTTTGGCTACACATGGCACACACATACCACACACATACAAGTACACACAAATACAGGTAAAAACATTATGATAAATAGTGCTTTCACTGGAAGTGAGCCACAGAAATTCTCACCCACTCTCTCTTTCTGAGCAGCCAGTTAGAGAAAGTCAGAGTGGGTTGATACTGGCCATTTCCATTTAAATGTCAAAGCTCTCACCATGAAAAGTTGCTGTAATAAAAGCGAGAACACATAAAAGCAAGGGTCATAAACTTTTTCATCTGAGTGTATGTATCTGCATGTATACACAAGAGTAGATTAATACTAGTGCAAATCAAAGTATTGTACACTGTTGTTGAATACTTCAAAAACAATCTACTTAAGATCATTAAACAGAGCACTTAAACCACATGTCAGCCTGATTGGATCTTCTATTAGGTTCCAAATATCTCTGTGTGTGGTTGTTCGTCTGTATGTGCACTTAATTACTTATGTACAGTCCAACAATTTCTTTCCAACTACCTGCATTAACCAGTAACACTAAGTGACACTTGATTAACACGCCTTTCTATACTTGCCATTATGGCAAGGCTGGGATGGTCAATTTGGTAAAGTAAATCCGTTGGGCATCTTACTTTGCCTTTAGACAACAATTCTGATGGCAAAAGAGCCAAACGGGAGAGGCAAAAAAAAACAAAAAAAAAAAACACGCCTTTCAATAGGCTGCTGCAACAGGCTTTATTAGCTCTATGCAACATTGCCTTGGCTCTAACATATCAATTAAAAGAATACATTAATAGGCGAACAAGATCCCATGCAAGAAGCTGCTATACACAACAACATCAAGCTAACAACTTAAACAATTCCTAGTATACCAACTGATACAGTGCCAGTTACAGTTACGTTGTTCTATACTATTGCTCCTAGAATGCTCTGGTAGTATCTAGTATGAGCAGCATTTTAAATATTACGCCGAATCATTTAGTGATATCAGATCTCAGCGTGAAAAGGGACAAACTCTGATGCTTTTTTTTTTGTTTGTTTTTAGCAATGCCAGCAATAAGGGGTGGCTGTAGCTCAGGTGGTAAAGCAGGTCATCTGCTAGAAGTTTGGCGGTTCGATCCCTTGTTACTCCACTCTGCATGCCAAATGTCCTTAGGAAAGCTACTAACCCCAAGTTTCTCTCTGAATGTTAAATAGAAAGCACTTGTGCATAGAAATAGTGTTGTATAAAGTAGTTTGAGGGCACTGGGAAAGTAGAAAAGTGCTATATAAGATCCATCTCTAATCGTCTAACACAGCGGTCCCCAACCCCCGGGCCTCGGACCGGTATCGGTCCGTGAGTCGTTTGGTACCGGGCCGCGAGAGTTGAGGCTCAGGTGTGAAATGTATGGTTTTCAGGGTTTTTATCGGTTTTCAGCGTTATTTTGTTATCGTTTTTATCGTTAACTCGGTTTTCCTGGGTCTTTTCACGTGTGTTATGAATAAATCTTCTTTTTTTCGGTACCGGTACTAGTTTTATTTTGTTGTATTTATCCGCGACACCTTAAAGGCCGGTCCGTGAAAATGTTGTCGGGCATAAACCGGTCCGTGCCGCAAAAAAGGTTGGGGACCGCTGGTCTAACATACATGCTGGTTACAACATATCTGTGATAAGCCAACATAAGCTGATAATATTGGACCACCAATATGTCAGTGAGGCTCTAATGCTGTGCAAATAAAAGGTTTTGGCAAAGCAAATCTCTTAATTGCAGCAATTAAAAAAGTCCCATCCAAAGCGAAGCCATGCCTGCCAAAACTGGCTGGAAAGGAACATTTTTTTTTTCTGTCAGTTTGAAAAAAAGGAAGCTCCTCGTATTGATCAGCAGCATCTGAGCACACCGTACTATCCAACTGAAAATCCACGAGGAAGTCACTGGAAATAAGCCAAAGGCTTGTGCTTTCACAGGAGTGCGCTCACATACATGTACACACTCACACACATGCTTAGTTCTGTTCCCATTTTTTCATGACTTTAGAGAACTTTATTGACTTACAATCATGTTCTTAAGACTTACCTTAGTCGTAACTACTACCTGCCAAAACCTAAACCCTGTTTTCATCTTAAAAATTAATGTTTCACATAATGGGGACTCCCTTTGTAAACAAACACACACAAGACAGGCAGAAGAAAAGAGGGAGGTTTAAAGAAATGCACCTTATTCCGTGTGGGCTGCTGCGTGTGTGGCTCATTAAATTGTGACTGAAGTCGCAGCTCAGCCGCCTGACTCAGCTGAGTTTAATTAAAGCTGTCAAACAATTCTTGTGTCAGCCTCCAACACGCATATACATAAACGTATTCATTTTCACTCCCACATCCATCTCACTCTGTCTCTCTCTCATCAAAAGTGTGACATACGCATAATCAATCTCCCTTTATTTAGCCAATGCATATGACCATTTTGCTTCACTATTCTTCCTATGTCTTTCCCCAGCTAACTGCTCGATCATTGGGACTGCCGTTGTTAGCACATGCAACATGACAGAGTCAGTCTATCATACAGAATTAGGGGTGTCACAAAGGTGACAAAGTGAAGGAAATGATAAAAGTAAGTCCATCACACAACTGTTTATTAAGTGGGAACATCCAGATCCCGGGAAAAAAAATCCAAAAGCATGGTTAAAGATGGGCAAAATGCTACTCATCCAATGCCGTTATACAGAAATGAGAACATAAATGTATACAATCTGAGCTGATCAAAATAAAAACTGCACTAATGCACTATCTATTTCGGTCAGATTAACTGTAGTGTTCCATTTGTTCTTGTAAAGCAATTTTACACTTCGTTTTGAATGGTGCTTAATGTGTAATCAGTGATACAAATCCCTGTATGAGCACATGCTATCCTCTAGTGTGTAATGTAATTTATATGGATTATAACTATGAATAAAACAAACCTTATCAGATTCCACATCACAAAACATGTGCATAAATTTGCTTTGCAGATTTTGCAATAAACACATCAAAAGCCAAAAGAAGGTGAAAATATAGACTTAGTATTAACTGTTTGATGCATAAGTAGCTTTACTGATAGTGTCTAATGTAATAATGGTTTAGATTAAAAAATAGCACAAACTCTACAACTAACAATGAAAGGACTCCACTGTTTAAAATAATAAAAACTGAACTTCACCAAATGACTTTTAAATGAGCGGTTTCTCCTTCAAACACATGTCAATATCTTCAACATTAAAAGTTTAAATAACATACAGCATAAAAACACCATCTGGCTTAAATCTGGTTACTCATGTCTCTCTGGGTTTGAAAGTCAGCCTGAAACAGGACATCCGCCCAGCTGTTACTCTGACAACACTGTGACATCTGATTGGAGAGTGGTTGTGTAACGCCTCAGAAAATGGGTCTAAAGTTGGCAGTGACATACTAGAAGTATCTCCAATGTCTGGAATAACTTTAAGAGTTGTTACAGATCTTGATTATTGTGCTCAATATGGTTTTTATCCATTTCAACTGCCATTTCTGACCCTCAACACAGAGCAGAAAATACTCACCACCACAGATTCCCACCAACACACAGGGCTTACAATAAACTGGATTCTTCTCTATTAGGACTTCGCAGCAGGAGTATGGTGCAGACTGTGTTGCTGAAATGTAATACCTGAATTCCAGTTGAATGAATCCTGTACAGGAGCAGTTTTCCTACTATATGCCTTTATAGTATGAAATGGCAATGGCCATGTCCGTCTCTAGATTGGTTTGCCCTATGCTTTGGTCAAGACAGGCAATATCTCAACAAGCTGTGGGAAATTGTTTCGGACTCCTGCGGTCCCCAGAGGACAAATCCCGCTGACTTTTCTCCATATGCCACCAGCAGGTCCACTCTTGTGGTTTTGTGTGAAATATCTCTACAACTGTTGGATAAAACAGCATGACCACAGCTTCAAAATGGGTTGTTTTTTGTCTGTTGTAATAACTTTGGTGACTCCGGAAAGCAAAATTGCAGTCTTTCTAAACCTTGATCTTATTTTCAGAGCCTTCTGGGTTTCACTAAATACAAAAATGTTTGGAAACATAACAAAGTCTTATTGAAGAAAAAGCCTGAACTATTATGTGCTTTTGTACTCAATTTAAGTGCTCAAAGCTCTTTTTCACCATAAGCCTCATTAACAAATACATACAGGGTGCCTTTTTCTACACCTAAATGCTTATAGCTTAACATCCAGATGATCAAGGGGACCTGGCATTTCAATTTCTTGCCCAAGGAAGTTTCACAAAAGCAAGGGTTTGAACCACTAACTTTCCAACTCTACGTCCTGAACCACAGCCATCACTAATCTTGAGGGAAAGTGTGCTGTTGATGGTATTGTGCTATTTGAGTGACAGTTAAGGAAACATATTCATGGAAGAGTGTAATTAAAGTACAAATACAGAAAACAAAATAGAAAGTTTAACTTACTGAGGTAAAGGTTAATAAACTCATAAAGGTACATGGTTTCTGGTTCCAAATTGTGACCACAAACTATGCAATAGTTTGTAAATGTTTAATAGACTACCTTTAGAGATAGGGACATGCTGAAAATGTGCCTAATTTTCCTGTATTGGATTAAAACACTCTACTCTGTATGCTGGTCCTTGCATATCAGTGCATGCAGTGTCAGTTTTATGAAAGATGACCACTACGAGTCAAAAGGGTCAAACTCAGCTGCATCACTGCATGCATAACATTGTAAGAATAAAACAAACTGTAACATCAAAACATTCTCAGACACTTAGCAATCTGCTATAATAACCCTCTCAAAATTCAGAGAATTGTCGCTATTGCTTTGATTTACCCAGAGTTTGCATATCATAAATGAAAGTGTTGCAGGGACTTATTTTATTTCTTTAAACTTCATCAGTATATGAATATAAAATAGAATCCAACATTGTCACATAATTAAGCACGTCTAGCCTAAGCTTAGGCTAGATAACAAGGATAGTAGTAAAACCACATGTTCAACAAGGAAACACGTTTGAGGAAAAAATACATGTAAAAACGTGCACAAAATGCAACCTATTTACAGTAAACCAAATCTAAAAATTGGGATAACATAATAGTTTTACTGCAAATTTATTATGATTTCTGTTACGGCCCATTTTGGGGGAATTCTTTATTTCTCAACTTTTTCTACTTGATAAGTTTATAAGCAGTCTTGGTTTTAAACCACACATCGAGCAATTTTTGGCTAACCAAGACAAAGGATTACCATTGTGTAAGAAATGTGATATCTTAAATCATGGCTCCAAATGAGCAGTCATAAATCAAAAGTAAAAACTTATCTGTTTTCTTGTGACCAGACACGCCCTGAGACCACAATTCTGATACAAATACAAGCCAATCAATAGAAAAGCAGCATGAAATGATGCAAGTCTATCTAAGCTGTCAAATGGACAATCTGGATAGGTCACCAGTCTATCTCAAGTCTCTATTTAGTATATTGTCTGTTAATTTAATAAACATTTGCTTTCTGGAGGAAAACCAAATTGATACTGTTTTCTAAACCTTGAGTGGAAATGATGAGTTTTTAAAACATGCTGTAGAAAGTGATACAGTAAGGGATATGGAAAATCAATTACAGCTACACAAAATAAAATCTGTCAGATCTCGGTGCGTCTTCCTCTCTCTGCCTCTCTTGGTATCTCCCCTTTACTCCCTCCCCCTCGAGCATCACATGAGCCGCAATAGCAGAAACCTGATGAATTATTGAAGGAGACAAGACATCTTTCAAACTCACACACACGCTCTAACACACAAACAGTAACTGTATCCCTTTCCTCAGGGGAAAAACGAGATAATGACCAATTCAATCTGACATGGTTTTAGAGACTGTAAACATCAGAGTGAGAGAAGAAGAGAAAGAGTGAAAGAGGTGGGGAAGAGATGCTGACACTGATCTAAAACTAAACTGCGAAGGTGTGAGGAAAAAAAAACGGAAACAGACTTCTCACAATTTATTCAACATTTTGATTCTCAGGTTTGGAAAGGCTTATTTTTGTTTTTCAAATGTGGTAAGCCAACTTGCATATAAAATCTAATGAATTACAATAAGTGATTATACTGCTACCAAAACACAATATGTAGCCAAACAATTCATTCCAGAGGCTGATGTGTAATTTGAGTGCTGTTTGTATGATAATCTGCATCAGTTATCACGATGAGAAAAGCGATGCGTTCATCATCTTAGTAACAACCCCTGTGATTACGGGGAACAAGCAAAGGAAGACACTTATAATCAGTCATGGCAAGAAGCTGGCTTATAAATCACAAGATATACCTCACTACATGACGGTGGAGAGAAGAAAATGTTGGTCCATTGTGTGGCAGCAAAAAATTGCACAATACAAAAAGTGATTATTATAACGGAGAAACAGTTGAACAGTGAGTATTATCTTTCTCTGCCTCATGCTCACATTTCTTCTAATTAACCCTTACTTCTTCAGATGTCCAGCAGCTTTTTTTCAGTCACATAGATTTCATGCTGCATAATTATTATAATATTATGTTTTCTTTTGACGCCTTCTACAGAACTGCTCAAAGTTTTTCTGTCTGTCAAGAGCCAGGCAGACAAATCTTGACAACTTGACTGCCAGAAAAAGTTCTGAAGTTTTCAATATTCCAGAGGAATGAATCATGCAAACTATGTGTTACCTGAATGTTCTACACTGTCAACTTTTGGTTTAAGAATGAAAAAGCTCAACAGCTACTGAGTGAGGGTATTAACTATGGTGGGCAGATTTGAACTACCCCTGAGGATGAACATTATACCTGCTCAGCTCAGTCACTGTCAACATGTTGAGATGCTAAGTATTTAATAGAACAATACAGTCTAGCACCACCCCTCGCACAGCTATACATTCTTACAATACTATTGCATTAGACTCAAAGTAAGAGACACCAAATTAATAGGTGAAAAGGTGTGTTATTCCAAGGCTATTAAATAACCAATTAAATAACCAAAATTCAATTCAATTTTATTTATATAGCACCAAATCACAACAACAGTCACCTCAATGTGCTTTAAATTGTATGGTAAGGACCCTACAGTAATACAGAGATATATAAAGCAGATTAACAGGGATAGCTCAGTAGGTAGAGTGGTGGCCCCATGATCGGAAGGTCGGGGGTTCGACTCCACTGAACGGCTACCCTGAGGTACCCCTGAGCAAGGTGCTGTCCCTACACACTGCTCCCCGGGCGCTGCACTGGTGGCTGCCCACTGCTTCACTAGGTGAACGGGTTAAATGCAGAGGAACTTTTTCCCTATGGGGACTAACACGCACACTTTACACTTTACTTTTACACTTTACACACTGCCGTATGGAGAGATGCAGAGAGAGAAAAAAAACCCCAGAGGAAAAGACATCTGATCACACTCTAAAAACAGGTGCACAGTGAGGATGACAGCTTCATCAATGGCAGTGGCAACAGATTCAGCAAGAACAACTGTGACATTTATACTTTACTCGACCATTAATATATAAAAACAAACAAACAAACAACAATGGCATAAATCAATGAAAATGAAATATGGTAAAAGAAAATGAAGGGAGGGGAGGGAACAGCTCAAAGGTGTATGCATACGTCCTGCATGCATTGTAATCACATGTTAACACTAGAGATTTAGAACGTAGATTGAATCTGTTGTAGTGCTCAAATGATTAGTTGAATTATTAATTAGATGGAATCCTGCTCAATACCCATAGCCCAAAGCATTATTGAATTGGTAAGACTGTGAATCAAAGTCTCTAGCCTGTGAGATTTTTTTTAAATGATTATATTGCTAGCTAATGCTTGTGAAGGAAATTTCATTACATTTTTGGCACTTAGTGGAAAAGTTCTACAATCTGTTTGCATATATAACTAGACACATTTAACGGTTGTGGCAATGTAATAACTCATTATTACCTCATCTATTACAATGGTACCAAGGATAAGGGTTCTAAATGCAAGTTTTCTAATATATTGCTTAAAGGAATAGATCTAAATGTAGATCTGGTGGCATTACAGTTTTTTGTTGTGTTTTTTCCATGGTCTAGCAGTAGTCTGTCTAGGTAAATCTTTAGAGAGATGCAGACTAACCAGACAGCATCTCTTCAAAAGAATCAACAGCTTAGCAGGAGACCTTCATATCTGCACCAAATAGACCAACAGAAAGACAATCCCCACAGAGAAAGAATGGAGCTTGGAGGGGCTGCCGTAACAAAGCTGACTGAAACACACGCACACGTGCACACACACACACACACACACACACACACACACACACACACACACACACACACACACACACACATAGATGATCGATTCCACATTTCTCCTATCCTTCCATGTTT
This sequence comes from Aulonocara sp. 'chitande type north' Nkhata Bay, assembly GCF_057382095.1. Taxonomy (NCBI): domain Eukaryota; kingdom Metazoa; phylum Chordata; class Actinopteri; order Cichliformes; family Cichlidae; genus Aulonocara; species Aulonocara sp. 'chitande type north' Nkhata Bay. The sequence continues at coordinate 26,321,797 of NC_141345.1, forward strand.
GTCCATCTGTTCTGCCGGTGCTCATAGGCTTCACATTAAAGCTCCTCCTCTTCCTCTCTTCTCCTAGCATCTCTCTCTCTTTTTTCTATTTCCCCTCTCTGGTCTGTAGCCAAAATTACGGCCAGTCCTTTATCTCCCCTGCTTTGTCTATCTCTCTGTTGTACACTCCAGTATTGAGTGTACACACATGTGTGCACACACCCACACTTCACAATCAGTGTGTCCTGGTCATAAGGGACAGTGACCTTTGTCTTTCCTGTGACCGAACTGCCCTCAGCTGACTATGTATGCATGGTGTGTGTGTGTGTGTGTGTGTGTGTGTGTGTTTGTGTGTTCCTGTATTTTTCACTCTTATTGATTAGATCAAGGCTCCAATCCAGGTTACCCTGCCCTGTGAATTGAATAATTGATCTCACCAAAAGCCTCGGGGTGGATGGGATCATGTGTTTGTGTGTCAGTACACACAGGCAGAAACATCAGCAAGACAGACACATGGAAACTTTAGTTTGAAGAGGTACTAGAACACATAAAGAAATGCACACAACCACAGTCCTTTAGAACAGAGATTAGAATCAGAATGTTCTCATTTGACATCAATGGCTCAAAGTGAAAAATATTCACACAGAAGTAGAGCATGGAAAAAAAATCATGGGTTGAAAGGAGCAGAAAGCATGAGAGACAGCGGGGGTTTATTTTGAAGGGCACTGTTTCATCGGGAATTAGTGGAATGTAAAAAAGAAAATGGGATGAGCCAGGAGAGAGAGAGAGAAGAGAGGATAATGAAATGCATGAAGAGAAGGTATAGAAGCAGCTGAGTAGGAGAAAGAGAAATGGAGGGCAGAGCAGAGGGGGAGATAAGAAAGAATGAAAGGTGTTCAGGCAAGTCTTTGCTTAATTGACAGAAATACTGTATGTCTGCTGGGGAGAATACACTCAGGATTTATGTATGTTTGTGTGTGTGTGTGTGTGTGTGTGTGTGTGTGTGTGTGTGTGTGTGTGTGTGTGTGTGTGTGTGTGTGTGTGTGTGTGTCAGAGAGAGAGAGAGGGGGGGAAGGTGAAGGTGACTCCAGGGGTTCGTCTTTTCTAAGCTACCTCTCTAAACCTCCCTACCCCTCCCCCTTGGCTGTGCAACCGACCAATCAGAGCACATGCATATACAGGCCTGCACAAACCCAGACACACCGACCAATACCATTTAATTTGGATTCAGAGGGGAGCATCCAGGTATAAATGTGTTGACTGTGAAGCAGTGTGTGGAACAAAAAAAAAATGCATGCTCAGCAAAATCCTTTCCTCCATAAATGCCAAAGGACAAAACATGTAAAACAAGCTACCAAACAAACCATTTGTGAATTTAATAAATGATAATAACTCTTCAGGTGCTTCTGTTGCAGACAAAACTACGCCACAGGCGGGATCTTTGACTGACAGTCCCGAAAATGCTGGCATCTTGGAAAACAGAATACGGATGGCATTTAATTCTCATTGTGAGAATGAGCTGAGACAGGTGGCTCTCATGTTTAAATTACAGGGCACCTACACAAGCACATACACAGGTGTTCATCATGTCTCTCCATACACCGACTAATGAATAGACAGTCTGAAGACGGAATGCATTTACACAAATACATGAGGTAATACACAGCAGACATCCAATGTCCCTCATAAATTCGACTTATTGGATTTCTGTAAACCTGACAGCACACCCTGCAGGGTGGTAGACAGGATCTCACTCTGAAAGGAATGAAAATAGTGGAAGTGGACAGCTAGTAAAAAAGCCTCCTTTAGAAAAGAAACAAACAACAGGCTCAGAAAATTGAAAACGTTTTTCTTTTTACCTCTTTAGTATAAAAGATTCCAGAATAGAAATGACAGCTTTTATTCTGTCAGGAAAAAAAGCCAGAAGAAATGGTGAGAGAAGATGACACGGTTGAGATGTAACTCCAAGTATATTCATGCATGAACCAAATTTTCAGATCAGTATGCATTCCCCAGGTTTGTCCCACAAGTCTAAAAGTTAAGAAGTCTATGTCAACATACTTCCTGTACAAGATGGCATTTTTAAATCTATAACCAGAACTTTTTGTCAGTCAAAAAGTTGTTGTACATTACCTATAGCATGCTAGCAGGGGTTGTATTGAAAGCTAAGGGGCTTTTTTACTTTCCACTATAAGTGTCTATAGTGACTTGTGGCCATGAATGCAGGCAACTATAGGCACTCTGAACATGTGTTCTTTCAGATGTTATTTTCTAGTCTGCTTGGAGGACACAGTTGCAGTTGGTGTCTTTGTTTCCTAGTGACAGTGCAGAAAAGTCTGTGGTGTGCTGTCAGAGATGACTAATGCCACAGGTATGCTTGCCATGATAGTCTTTGCTCACGTAAACTGTGACGTCAACACAGCCATCTAACCATTTTTTTGTTGCACTCAACTTAATGCTTTCTGCTAATAAGCCATAAGGTCTTGCAAGTCACCCATCAGCAGAAGATGACATATGAGTAAACTAAGCAGCTGTTGAGTTTTTGCTGCAGAATGCCTTATTTTTTCCAGTTCTTTCAACAATCTCTCATTCTGCCATCTGGGGATCTCTACGCTCATGCACTGATGTTTCATTTCAGATCAACTAAGCTCATGCTCACAATATAAAAAGGCTCTTCAGCTGTAATGCTTAGAGTACATTTATTTCAATATAAACTAACCAATAACCAATAAAATCCACCTGTGATAGACTGTCTTAATCCAGAATAGCAGAACTGACCCAAACCAGCCAGCCCAACAATGTACACACTGTTTGTTGATAGCTTTCAATATTCTATAAAATTTGATTATAAAAGGATCTTTTCAGTTGCATTGTATATCTCCAATTGCACTATTTTATGAAATGTTATAAATAGATTATCCTACATTATTACCTCTATTCCCTGCAGAGGGCATCTAAGATTGTGGTCAACAAGGTGAACGCTGCTGTAATTAGCCAAATGATTTAGAAAAAAATGAAGGACCATAATTATCTGCTAAAAATGTGTCTATTGACAACACTTGAGATAAGCGTCTGAGGAGAGATAGAGTGGATGAATATGTGCCACCAGTGTGATGGAAGTGTGAATATTGGTGCCTCCGCTCCAGGAAATCAGCGGGGTTGCTCTTTGATGCTCTGTGGCATCATCTCTGTCACTAGGTTTGGATTGGTTAGTAAGGTTTGCAGTTTTTGCTGCTACTAATTCTACCACTGCTCCAGCTGGACCTCTCATATTCACTTTTGTCCTGACCAGAATACTTTGATGTAGCCAACAACAGAAGGCAGCTGCAGGCTTACAACAAAGTTGACCCTGTCTGAAACAGAAACACAGTTGAACCCTGTGCTGCATACAAATGTGTGTATATTCTCTGCAGCTATAGTTTATTTGCATAAGATCTTATGGTGATTGCAACCTCAGGACAACTCAAAAAGGCTACTGTTGGCATAAACAACAACAACAAGTCGTTTGGCAAAAGTGCAACAAAGGAGGTTTAGCAAATTTAAGGATTAATAAACAATTTAATTGGTCGAGAACATTTAGGTGTCCTCTAGCAAGCTGAACCACATCTTCAACAAATTAAAGCAATTTTTCACAAGACAGCTAATCACAATATTGTGAGTATTTGAACTAGCTCTGGCAGCAAGTCTTTCTACAGACTTCATTCTGAACATTGCATGCCATTTATTCCACAAACATGTTCTGTTGTCTGCATAAACAGCATAAATTAACGTTTGCATCATGAATGCAACTAAGGAACAAAGACACTGGAGCTACTATTGATTGAGAAAAATGCTATTAAAATGTCAAACTGTGCTGGTAAGAAACACAATTATTTTTCTACCGCATGTCATTTAACAAAAGGAGGACTAGATTAATCTGCAGCACACTTATCTCCCTACACGTTAGACCTCAGTTAGTAATGTGACTAAGCAATTGAATAAATCAAATCCCGTGTTCCTTTTTTTTTTTTTTTTAAGATAAGCCACCTGGACATTGACTATTTAACTATTGCACCAGCTCTGCCAAGAAATGGACACTCATGCATTATGCAGAAGGAGCAAGTGGCTCATCAACAGGGATGCAGAGTGAAACATGGCAGGCAGAGGAGAACAGAAGAGAGGAGGAGTCATGGGTAAGGCCAGGGGAAGAGAAAGGGGGAGATAGGAAGGGCTATGGTTGAGGAAGCACAGGGTCATTCGCTGCTCTGCAGACAGAGGGAGAAAATGACAGAAATGGAGAAGCTTGGAAGAAAAATGTTGACTTCATCACTCAATAAGAATTGATGAAAGAGCAAAGAACTGATAGAGAGACTGACGTACTGCTATAAAAAGAAATTGTTCACAAGATTAATAAGTGGTGATAAAATTAAATTGGAAAATATAAGGATCGGGATAATTTATAGCTGATACTCATTGTTATACACTAAACTTTTTCCAGCAAGGCTATTAAACCTTGAGATATATTTTCAGAGTGCAGCTAATACATCTGTTAGCTGATATCAGCCTATTAGAGATATATTGGTATTGGCAGCTATGCTGTCTGGTAGAGATGTTTTACAGAAAAGGTGCTTGGGTTAAATTATAAACGGTGTCACCATCACCATCATCATAGTTTTCCCTGCAGAGCGACTCCAATACTGTCATTAATGACTGCAGCAAATGTACCAGAATGTATGTCAGACGAACAGTAGAAGAATATTGGTCATTATAGCAATATATTTTCAGTATGAGCATCAACTCCCCAAAATCCAGTACTGTTGGGTTCTACTGTTCACAATAAAATAATTATTCTTGATATACTTCGCTTACCATCTGCTTTCACTGTGATATGATAATTTTCCAAGTGCCATCCTGTAGAGAATAATCATCTTTTGTTTTTAATAATTATGTTTTTAAATAATGTAAAATATTTGTTATATTACTCACTACAAGGACAGGCAGGTTTTTTTTTTCATGTTACAATCTGCACATCATCTTCCTTCCACACTATATCAGCTCTGAGGAATGTCAGATGATTAAGACAGCGCCAGATCATCAGCTTAACATTCAACATGTTGTTGACATACTGCGTCCACCCCACCCCAAATTAAAAAAACCATGAGGGGAAAATGGAGAAACCATGGAGTCATGGTTGAGAAGAAAAGGGGGGGGGGGGGGGGGAGTGAACTGGAATCATATCAATCTGTGTTTTAATTACCTGGGTTGTAAACATGATTCATAGCAGCAGTCACACTGTGGGATTGCAGTGCTATGGCTGGGGTCCTTGTTCTTACTAAAGACTTAAATAAAATAATTACATACATGACACACAGTTTAATTTAAGACTATCATTTAAGACTGATGATTATGCCAAACATTTTTTCACAGTGTTAAGTCTCCTTAGATCACTTAATTGTTGTCTAGGACCAAGTAGTTATGGTAAAATTAATCACAATCACAATTACTCTGATGAAATTAAGATTGTGCAACGTGATTGTTCATTGATTTGGGAAAAATGTGAATTTTTCAAACTTTAAATGTCTTTGAATTGATTCAACAAGATGCTGGAAGCATTCATCACACTGTAAACCCGAACAAGTTGACTGAACTTAAAACTTTTGTGGAAACTGATTACCTCAAAAGATTTAAGTACAAAAACTCATATCTTCTAAGTATGGGGTACTCAAAATTTGTATTTATTGTTAACCTAAAAATTTTAAATTATATTTTATATTTTATTAATTGAGCTTTACTCAAAGACTGTATACTTTAATTTCAATATTTTTGTGTTTCTTGTAGTTTATTATTTTGATGCAACACAATGCAATTATATTACAACCTAAACTCAAATTATCTGATTATTAATTAAAAGATATTTATGTTGTGAGTGTAGACTACTAAAAAAAAAAAAAGTACGGAAATTCAGTTACTTTACATTTTGTTTATTTAACATTTTTTCATGAAAATTTAAAAACATCACAAATGTTTTTATAAAACAACTAACATGGACATCGGCACCATAAAGTGAGCATTATAAATTCTGTGTAGAACATTTATCTTTTTATAAACTCACAAAGGACGACATCAGTCCTAATTGCATCTTTCTCAAAATACACAAAAATGCAAAACAAAAAGTCAAATACTAATCACTTTTTTTTAAATAGAAATGAAAAACAATTTTTTAAAATGGGTACAAAGACGATCAGCTTCCAAATAACCAGATAAGGCAGTCAAGTATAGGAAAATTAGGTAAACTGATGGAGTTAAATCCACCCAAAGCCTGTAGTAAACTTAAAGTGCTTAAAGTGCTTCAAACAAAGTGCTCAGTAACAGAGTGCGTGTCCTGACAAACATTGCCTTATATTCCTTAACAGCATGTAGGCAGGGGTTTCAGGGGTTTGCCGTCATCAAGCCCCATGAAGATATTTTGGACTAAGGCAAATGTGTGAACCAGCTTCCTGGGGTAGTCTAAATGCAGAGCATAGATCAAGCCAAACAATAAAGCAAATGCATTTGCAAATCTGGGAATATCACGCATCACCTAGTCGCCTTTCACCAAAACAGCCATGCTTGAGGAAGTAAAATGGACTGGACTGGGAAGCGCCGTCGGTAACCACTGTGAGAAGGGCAACTGGAGTGTCAATGAGGGTCGACTCATCCAATGCGTCCGCCTGGAATAGACACAGTATCAATGGTAAATGGCCTGTATTTGTATAGCGCTTTACACATTCAGTCATCCAGACATTCACACCCATTCACACACTGGTGATGGCAGCTACATTGTAGCCACAGCCACCCTGGGGCGCACTGACAGAGGCGAGGCTGCCGGACACTGGCACCAGCGGGCCCTCTGACCACCACCAGTAGGCAACGGGTGAAGTGTCTTGCACAAGGACACAACGACCGAGACTGTCGGAGCCAGGGCTCGAACCGGCAACCCTCTGATTACAAGGCGAACTCCCAACTCTTGAGCCACGATCGCCCCAATTAAATAAGTAAGGTTGGTTTGAGAGAATGTGACAAGCATGACCTGTAATCTAGCAAAACATTCAGCAGTGTAGTGGGTTACTTTGTAACGAGTTAGGGTACTCTACTTTTTTTGAAAAATGTACATTAACGTGTTAGCTTCTTGCATTACATAATTTGTATTTTTATTATTTTTCTAAAAAAAAAAAGTAATTTTTTATTTCATGACTTTATCTCAAAAAGAAACTAAATCTTGACTTCAGCCTGGTTTTTGGGCCACCTGCAGCATAGCCATAGTGCTGTGATACGCCTGTGCCCTGCTCCTGACCTGTGTGTGTGTGGGTTTTCTACAGAGAGGGTATTTTGTTTGTACAATTTGGTAGCTGCTAGGGTATTAAATTGTATTTAAAAAAATCCATAGCATTTTATCTTACTGGCAGAATTTAAGTAATGCAAAAATACACTTACATTACATGTCTAAAAGAATCCTCCCGCAGGTATACAGGAAGGGCACGAAGTACTGCAGTGCGTTTCACGTTGATATCAGGCGCCTCCTAAAAAGGGAAAAGAAAAGTTCATTTAACGCAAAGTTTTCAGGTGTCATTCTTTGGGGAGAATACATGTTTATGAAACTGCATGACATCAGACTCTACTAAATTTTGGAGACTTTTCTTTTAAGACACAACCTTTCTGTCTCTTGTGACAGAGAGTATGTTTCTTAATCATTTGACAAAAACCCTACACAGTATTTTAAAATAGTGTTCTCCAGATCAGAGCTGTGATCTATATAGAACATGGGGTTCAAAGCAAGGAAAAATTGTGTGTTTATCAGTGAAACTTTTAATTTGTGTTAATTTTATCATTATCAATATATGAAATCTTCACCTTAAGGGACTTAATGAATGGTTTCTTCAATAGATCTTTCAACTCACCTGTGTTTACTGTCTCCACCTGAAATTAATTGCAGTCTGAATTTTTTTTTCTTCTGTCTTTTTGTCTTTGGCCTTCAGCCTTGGAAGAAAAAATAAAAATATTGAAAACCTTATCAGCACACTAAATATACAACACCTTGCTATATTTCAATTGTTTTAGATAGAAGTTGCCACTGCTAGCTAAGTCACTTTTGAATGATGCTAATGAGAAGAAAAAAAAACAAAAACCTGCCGAACAATGAGGCTGCTGTTGTAAAAACGCCAACTTTCTTGCGTTGTGTTTTAATCGGTTAAAACTGTAAAACTGACGACATAATCTATGTTTGAAAAAGAGCGCGAACAACCGCGAACAACTATTCACCACCTGGGTCTGTGCTTTTTAACACAACAGCGCATTCGAAAACAAGTTATTGGCTGCAACATATTAATATACTTGCTTTTTTACGGAAAAAATAAACATAACGAAGGTTCCGTTTTACTTACAAGTTTCTCCAAATGTGTTCTCCAGTCGCTCGAGAAGGGCAGCCATATTGAACAGAATTTTCTGTCAACGTCGTTCAGGTTAGAGAGAAGACGTCATGACGTCATGACGTCCACATGCGGAGCTCGGAAAAAAACATTTACTCAAAAATCATAATTAAGAAAGCAGTATTTACTCTTAACTTCTAAGCCATGTACAATTATAACTGTTTGAATCGTTAACCGAACAGAAAAGTTTTAAGTTGTTTCAACTTTGTGAGGAATTTTAATTGTTATATCCACAAACTTTATAAGTCAGGTAGACTGTTGGGGTTTACAGTGCAGAGATTCTGGTCCATATTGACTTTCTGGCATTACACAGTTGCTGCAGATTTGTCAGATGTCCGCCCATGATGTGAATCTCCCACTCCACCACATCCCAAAGTTCAAGTGACTGTCGGGGCCATTTTGGGTAAAGTGTGAGATGATTTGAGCTTTGAGCAGCCATCAGAAGATGGTGGTGCACTGTGGTCATGAAGGGGTGACCATGGTCAGCAACAATACTCAGTTAAACTACCAACCTTCTGATTAGTATTTGAACTGCTCTGCCTCCTGAGCCACCACAAGCTTAGAACACCTGGTATTCCCAGGCAGTCTCTCATTCAAGCACTAACTAGGACTGACCCTATTAAACTTCCGAGATCAGATGAGATCAGGCATACTCCAGGTTAGGACTGCTCGATTATGGCAAAAATGATAATCACGATTATTTTCACTGAAATTGAGATCTCGATTATTTGACGATATTTATTTAACCCTTTAAGACCTACCATAGAACCAAGTCCACCAGAGCTTATATTATTTTTTTACATGTTGTAGTGCCATTTGTGGGAGCATTTCAAGTTGCTATACAACTGTTATAGCCCATATTTTAATAATATGTATGCATTAAGTCCATAGTAACTACATTAATTGCAAAAAAGTGCAATAAACTACAAAAAAATTGAAAATCGTTTTTGTTTTGTTTTTTACATATATTTCTACTTGGAGAAATTTAAGAGGTTTATCCCTCAAAACTTTAAATACAAAAAAGTTGCAAAAAATAGTTTACAACAACAGGAAATTTATTTTGAGTGTCTTCATAGTTTTATTTTGGAGATACACCAATTTTTATGTACTGCAGGAAAAACGAAAAAACAATCCTATGATGCAAATTTGCAAAGAAAACAGCTGGTGCATCAAAATAAACTATTTCCAGCTGTGCAATTCGAGTTCTAAGCATCCCAGAAACTATTCAGAAAAGTCAAACATGACCAGTATAGGCTTTTAAGGCCTACAAGTAAAAAACTACATTTTCCGCGAAAATGACGTCACTTCCGGTTTCGGGCAGGAAATGGCGGACATGTGACAGTTCGCGCTGAGTCTGTTTAACTGTGGGAAGTGTTACGAACAGCTGATCGGATCGGCAAAGCGTGTTTCTGGAATATTATGTTTTTGTTCCTGCAAGCGCTTTTTATGCAATTTTTGCAAAGCTATATGTGGAAGAAAACCGTGACCGAGGACAAGCTGATGGCATAAGATGTAAGTACAACTCCTCCGGTTTCATATGCAAAATAAATTATTGCGCTAGCTTACACGGTCCAGGTTCTACAGGGATTTAAAAATAGTTACACAAAACGGAGCGTGCTGCTCTGACCGGCTTTAAAGGGTTAACAATAACAATGTATTGAATAATGACTTTAAAAAATAATATAAAATAGTGTGCAACACCACTGAAGTTTTTTTTACCTCTCTTTTCAACCAACAGCAGTCACTCTCCTCTCCAAATAACTTCTGCTTAGCTTTCCGAGCTTCCCTCGGGTCCTCTTAATCAGCGGTCTCCAACCTTTTTTGCGCAACGGACCGGTTTATGCCCGACAATATTTTCACGGACCGGCCTTTAAGGTGTCGCAGATAAATGAGGGAGGGGCTAATAATCGGCTCAGTCATTTTTAATGATCGTTGAAAGCCCAGATCGTAATCGTGATTAAAATTCGATTAATTGAGCAGCCCTACTCCAGGTGGTACGGCCGGAAGAATTGCAGCCTGGGTTTCCAGTTCTTAGCTGACTGCTGCTGTAGCTCAGTAATACTACAGACTACTCTGCATAGTCTTCTGCATATGCCTTGGTTGTAATGAGTGGTTATTTGAGGTACTCTTGCCTTCCCATGAGCCTAAAAGCATCTGGCCATGCTCTTCTGGCCTCTAACATCAACAAGGCATTTTTGCTCAGAGAACTACCTCTCACTCAATATTTTCTCTTTTTTGGACCTTTCTCTGTGAACCCTAATAATGTTTGCATGGGAAAATCCCAGCAGATTAGCAGTTTTTGAAATACTCAGACCAACCCATCTGGCTTCAACAACCATGTCACATTCAAAGCCACTTAAATCACTTTTCTTCCCCATTTTGATGCTTGGTTTGAGCTTCAAAAAGTTATCTTAACAATGCTTACATCCCTAAATGAACTGAGTTGCTGCAATATAATTGGGTGATTAGATATTTGAAATATTAGCTAAACACGTGTACCTAATAAAGTTGCTGGTAACAGTATAAAATAACTAGAAAAATAAAAGCTAGATAAAACATTTGAGCCTGACTGGGAACGTTATGCTGTAAAGGCGCTGTAAAAGCCACTGCTGTAAAAAGAGGGATGTGCTAATTTATAACACAAGACAAAACTAGAGCATCATAGCAAAATGGATTGTGGCACAATGTCATCTATGTTATTTTGTTTTCATAGTTGCTAGGACCTATTGAAGCTCAAACATATAGCTGAAAATAAAATCTGATTTATTGCCCAACCCTAGTACTGTCCCTGAAGATCACAATTTCCGCAGTCATCAAATTTAGACAGTTGTTTTATAGTTTGAAACTGATTCATACAGAGCAGTCTTCTTACTGGCTGTGATATTAAAGAGTTTGGTGCCAGACACAGGAGGAGAGAAATCACTAGGAATAAATTGTGAAGGAAAGAAGACACAGTTGGACAAATCGCAACCAGCAGGTTTCCCAACATGATAGGTGTGACAGTACACTCACACACAGGGACACAAAGACACATGTAAACACTACAGCAGCTCCCTCATTTGGTTAGTTGCACTGCTTGAAATATTAAACGTACAGTAAATGTCGCAGCCTTTCCCCCCTATATATTTGCTCCTCATTTCCCCTCCTTTTCCTCCTTTTCGTCTCCTGTCCTCAGCTCTCCACTGACAGTTTCCTGTTAATGACTCTCATTTGCACAGGAGACCAGAGAGTGGAATAAAGTGGACATACACACACACACTGCAGGTAGTAGAGCTCAAACTGAATGTATACTGCAATGACCACCTCTCACATCACGGTAACAGTACTATGTGGGGAAGGCCAGCTCTAATAAGGCCAAAGTTACCCCTCTGTCTGCTGAAATCTCTGGGGATTGCAGAAAAGCGCATCATGATGTTAAGAGTATGGCAACACTGCTGTTACTATTGGTCTGGTGATGTGTGTTAGTTCACATTAGGCCAAACCTAAAACATTGGTGGAAGAGTTTGCATCTCAAAATACTTAAAGAAGAGCACAGGCTTTTCCTAATTATTTGAAGAACACGTGTCATGCATCAAGACGTCTGGGTATCCAGATTTATTCTCACTTAAATTATTAAAGATTGCTTGAGAGGTATCTTAACCCATTTAGGGCTCCCCCAGCAGACAGCTGTGTTACACACATAGAGATGGAGGCCAAGCATTTTCCAATAATAGGACGCTTTAGAACTGTTTGATCATGCAGAGTTGATAGAAGATCAAGACAGAGTCCCAATACAGTAGGAACACGGCAGGTTATAGTTAAGGTGCATTGGATACACTTTAATATCTGTTTTAGCAGCTTTAAAGCTGGTAAATTCATGCTGTCAGAAAACACTGCAAACATTTATTTTCAGGTCTGTGTTGAAGATGTGATTCGAACCAAAGACTGCACATTTTTATGGCTTTGTCTTCCATGAAATGAGAATACTATCCAGGATTTTCACCTTACCCTTCAGGAAACATGCCCCTTCGGTTCACCGTTTATGTGCACAGCTTAAGAACACACATACCTCTGCATAAAATAGCTGCTACATAAAGTTTGCATTAAACATTAATATTGTTTTAGGTTAAACAGAAAAGGCTTATGGATAAAAAATAAATAAATAAACATTAACTGCAAAGGTGTTTTGTATGTTAAAATCACATAGCACACGCCCATGTCTTCTGATCCCAATGAAAACTGAGATTAATTATTGTTAATGAAAGCCCTATATAACAGAATGACACCCTATGAGTTTGTGACAGCATTACCAGAAGAAGAAAAAAGGCAGTTCAGTAGCAATATCGTTCAATCAATCAAAGCAAAAGCTGGCAAGAATTCTTCCCCATCATGTACAGAAGTGCAATGTCTGTCGATAAGTCTGATTGGCTTTCAGCCGGGGTTTGAACCTGCTGAGTTTCTACAAGGTGGATTATGCCTGCTGGCAAGTGCTCAAGTACTCACAGGGTGTATCAAGGGTGCAGTGTGCTCTCTCTCTCTCACACACACACAAATCCAAACAGATAAACACAAACACATGAAAAGATTCGCATTGAAGCTAATTAAAACGCCGCTTTTGGCTAGATGTTGTGTTTCTCAGAGCAACTCACATCTCTGAATCTGTTCCAGGATCTGTCCTTATACTGAGCCACGGTTCCCAGCCATTTCTCATTATTGTTAGCGGAGACCACCGTTTCTCTGCTCAGCAAGAGAGCCACGACAGGTAGCAGAAAGAAGAACATCTTCTGAAAGGAAACACAGAAGAGAAGAGAGAGAGGAGAGAGGCGGGGGTAAGAAAAGAGTGAGAAAACACATGGGGAGCGGAGGATGCTGCAAAGTGTAGATGAAGTGAGATGGAGCACTTTAGAGAACACACAACTCTCACGCTGTGACGCATCATGGGTCAGAATGTCACAATGAAGCAACAAACGGACCCCCACTGAAAGACTGCACGGGGTGCAGAGTGATCATTTCATCAAACTGCTGAGGCTCCATCTAATCGGATTATAAACACTGGAGAGTTGTTACCGCGGCAGATTGGGCACAGCGTAACATTAGCTCGCGAGCTTCCCATCCGCTAATTAAAAAACAGAAAAGGAAAAAAAAAAAGCAATTATCGGCGTCAACACAATTGCTGCCCTCACGGACCTTTGTCTTGGCTTTCAGCTGCTTTCTCTCAATATCACTTCAAATTTAGATTTCTTTTCAAATTCACACCAGCGACGCGACGCAGTGAACTGCCCACCTGGAATAGTTCGTTGGTGTCCACTTCTGATTCCCGGGGTAAAATAAGTCCACAGCCCCGGGCACACTCCGGTAGAACCCGACTGCTTGTGGGATTGACGGCAAAAGCGAGCAGCGAGGACTAGAGGACCGGGCGCTTTCTCCTCCTCCTCTGTCAGGAGACACCGCCTCCTCTCTCTCTCTCTCCCTCTCTCTCTCTCCCACTAACCGTGTCATTGATTTTCATCAGGGGATTTTTTTCCTGTGTTCACAGTAGAGCGCAGGCAGCATTTGGGAGGCACGTCAAAGCGCTGTTTGGGTGTACATTACAAACACAAATTTCTTGTCAGTCCCGCGCATTTGTTGTGGAATTCGAACTCGTGTCCCCGTAGTTAATACAATTATATTACATAAGCCACAACTGAGCAGTGCTATGTGTGTCTGAGCGTTCAACGGCTTCATTTCCTATGGAGGATGCGCACAGACGGACAGACGCAGGGCCCTCTTTTTAAATGAAAGTACACTTCATAAATAGGGCGCATAACCAGGGCTTTATTTTCCCGGGTATGTGACAGTGTATCTGACAGTGTATCTGTAAATTATTAATCGACTACTCTGTTGTGCCTCTCTTTGTAGGCCTCTGGTGTCTGTGTGAATGTGTTTGGTTCAGTGAAAAGTTACTGTCGGGTTCTGTACCTATGCTGATGTGAGTAACAGAAATACACTCCTCTCTGTGTGTTCTGTTCTGTTTTGGCGCAGATAAAACCAATGAAAGGTTTAGAACATATCTTTTATCTCCGCAAATTCGTGTACTCTTGCTGATGCTGCAGTCGTTTTCACGAAATAGGCTGCTACGAGGATTAATAAGGTTGTCAAGCAGTAGTCAGTAGAGAAACTGTTCCTTTATTTTGCAGTTCTTTCTCGAACAGTCTGTTTGGGTTAGGTGTTTCAGGTGCTCCCCCCCCCAAAAGCTAATAAAGTCGGAGATTCCTGTATTTCACTTACTAGTGTTAAAAATGTGGAATTTAGAAGAAATGTTATATCATTACATATGTTACATATGCTATATTTTTAAAGGCAGTTATCCAGTAGCAATGTGCCATGCTGTAAATTTTGTTATGATCTGTTACCAAGTAAATACAGAGACAGGATTGACGATACCAATACCGATACTTTTAACTAATAAAGGCAGCTTATATAGGGGAGATATCATTGGTTTACTATAGCACACCCCACCCCAAAAATTAGTTCACCATCTCAGTGGTGTTTAATACTGTAAATATCGGTATCAATCTGATAAGTAAAGTAAATACAGAACCAGTAGTTCTGATACCAATACCAACACTGAAACCTTTAAGCTCTAAAGGCAGATCATGTAGGGAAGAATCATATTCTGTGTCACATTCTGAATCCATTTTCAGGACCATTTAATAACTGTGATTTTTACTTTTGACAGTGCAATAATTAAGTAACACAGAAAAAAACATCTCTCAGCTTTTCATGTATTTTGAAACCTTTTTTTTTAGACCTGGAATGTAAATGTGCCCGTCTTGAAAGCACTTTGGGGCAAGCTCTGTTGTTTAAGTGTGTTACATGAATAAAACAGACTTGATAAAAACACGTTTATTAGATTCAGGCATTTTTCACATTTGTGTTAATTAGTAAAATATGAATAAAAACATTTATTTCACACAGTTTCATAGACTGAATATTTTATTTGAATACCTGAATATAGTCTATAGGCAATCAGTCTGCTAAAGTAACAATTACGAAGACCAGTGACACTTTAACACTCCTGAGTGAAACATGACTTTCACCACTGTCTGAGCTACCTGGATAGTCTTTGCCTCTCTGAAAGGACAGTGACAGTGACCTCTGTCTCTGTGCTGGGTGTCTGGGTCTGTCTGAAGGATTTCCTTCCTCCTCTCTTCATTTCTTTTGCTGCTTATTCCAGGACAAAGCCCTCGTTTTGGTCTTTCATTTATTTATATAAGTCAGGGTTGTTGCCACAGTAAGGAATTTTCTTCCAACACGCACCACTTTTTTAAAGGATTTTCATTTACTGTTGTAAAGTGCCTCTACACGATGCTCCACTTTCTCAGTCACTGTAACCAACATGTTGCTGCTCAGTGCTACTGAGTTACATGACTGCAGGACATCTAAACAGTAGTGAAGGGAGCAGGGGGTGGAGCAAAGTGTGCTTGCATGAGAGGAGCTTTATTTGCACAGACATATCTCCTGTGTAATGAATGACTAAACTTAGAAGAGGCAAACAAACCAAAGCATCAATCTTATTATGCTAGTATCGATCCAATATCAATATCAGCGTTGATACTGATACTACTGGTACTCGGACTGAACTGCCCACCTCTATTATCCAGTCATAATTAAACTAAACTAAGGAAATATATTTTCTTAGAAGACCCAGCTATGTTTTGGGGATCATTGCAAATATTTTCCAAAATGAAGTCATTGTAAAGCATAAACAATCAAAACAAAGAATGCAAAAAGTAGGAGCAGAAGAATCATATTAGAATCCAAAAAATATTGCTTTTTTATATGTAAAGCTGCTGACATTTAAGTTTGAGTTTTTCTGTTCTTTATTATGAAAAGCAAGCCCCTCTCGAAAATCCAAGCATGCCATTCTGCATCATATGACCTCTTATGGAGGTTCAAGAGACATACATTTTGAATACTTGTGTCTAAGATCTTTTTGTTTGGGAACGTTATAAATATTCAAAATTGTCTCTGTGTATGACAGGACAAAGGTGAAGATATATGTAACACTGGTTCTTTATTATATTATTGTAGTTTTGTCAGATGTGATATATAAAACTTTAGACTTGTTCAAACAATACAAGAACTTTGTGAAAAAAAAAACATAGTCATCAGTACCTTCTCTTGTGGATTCACATTTTTTATATATAGTGCATTTTCAAAAGTCTCAAGCCACTCCACATTTCTTTATATTTTGCTAAAAAAAGAAAAGAAAAGAAAAAGGAAATACGGTGCAGCAATTTATTTAAACATACAAAAATGGAAATACTATATTTAAAGTAAAAAATGAATTTGTAAATTCTAACAAGCAGTATTTGTTATGCGATTTTATTTTTCAACACATCCTGAACTCTCCTTGACAGGTATGCTGGTAATTTCTTTAAGTAGTTTCCAGAAAACGTGAATCATGCTCTTCAGCCTTTGTTGGAAATATCTTTGCTCTTTACTGGAGAATAGAGTATATCTGTTGGTCCAACCTCAGATTCTGGAGGAACAATGCAGTTGTGGAAAGCTGGACCAATTCTTTATCTGTTCAAGGATACTCAAAGGTGTCTGGGAGCTTGCCCACCCAGTTTTGTTGACTTGGTGAAGGCACAGCCATGTCTGTATCCATGTCCTGTTCTGTTGTACAATATGGCTATCTGAACCCTGTACAATAACATAAAGAGCTTGGTCTGCATTACTCCACAAGTGATATTCATTCTTTGGTGGGTGTTGGACTCTGCCAGTGCAGCTATTGGTCACTAATTCTGTTCATAATTTTCATAGACAGGATTTCTAGGCACAGTGATTGCCACGGTGCATGGGGTGGACCAAGTGGAGCAGACAGAAGTGAGGAGGCGGAACTTGAGTTGCAAACCAAAAGCGAGCCTTTATTGTGGCTGAAAACATCAATACAACTCAAACGAAGACAAACATGGGTGAGAGCTAACTGAAAACCTACACTGGGAAAACTAAGATAACTGCGCCAACAGAGACGATACCGAGGAACTATGAACACAGGAAGACCGAGGACTTAAATACACACATGAGGTGATCAGGAGAACTGGCGACACATGAGGACACAGCTGAGTTGAATGAACATAATGAAACACAGGGGCGAGTAACACTGGACACACTAACATGAGACAGGGACCATCAAAGTAAAACAGGAAACATGACAGGCACAGGCTAGACACTGAACTAACCTAAGAACAAACTTTTAACCAGAATAACGCTGAAATTTAGGATTAAAATATTCAAAACAGGAAAACTAAAGAATCAGAAAATAAACCATAATACAGAAAAATACCAAAATACAAGAAACTGAAAATGCTGGGTCAAAATGACCCAGAACCGTGACAGTGATGGGCAGATGGTATCTGGTTAATTGGTCTTAAGATCTCGTCTCTGCTTTTAAAGAATGATGTGGTTTTCTGGCTTCATTAAAGAATAATCTATACACTGGGGCAGCTTTCAGCCAAGTGTGAAAGGGCTGGGAGGAAAGTAGCACCTCAAAGTTTGACACCATGGTCCTCAGTTGCAAAAGGGTTTAGTGCCCACTTCAGATTGGGAATGAGTTACTACCCCCGATGAAGAGAGGAGGTCAAAGCAAAGCTGGCAGTTTACTGGTTGATTTAATCTCTTGCCTTCACCTTGGTCACAAACTCTGAGTAGTGACCAAAAGAATGTGACCAGGGATACAAATGGTGACAAGGATGCCTGCTAATCTTCTAGGTGAGATTTTCTGGGGATGTCCCACTGCGAGGAGGGCCTGAAACAGATCCAGGACACGCAGGAGAGATTTAGTCTCTCAGCTGGCTTGGTTCTTGGTGTCTCTGCTTAGATTAGTGGCTTTACAACCCAGACCCAGATTAGAAAATGGAAAAAACGATGGCTCATTTTTCTGGTGTAACTTGAAGTCTTAAGTTTTAGTTAACTTTATTAATAATAGGATCTTCTTTCAAAACATATTTCTTACTCTTGTATTGTGTACTGTGAAAGCTGAATTGAAAAGTCCAATAAGCAGCTTATGAGCTAAATGATTATGAAACACTTGAGTTTGACATTTAGGAGCTCATACAAGACATTTATATGCAATATAAATTAATAGTTATGTAGCTTGTGTTAAATGGTACTCTGACATTTATAGTAATACCGGGTAAAGTTGGAGCAAGACTTGGAAATTAGATTAAGCATTTGTCCTTCAGCTGCCAAATGCCATTTCTTTAGCCTTGTAACGTACACTGAGAGAGACTCTACAAGGTACACAACAATAAACACCAATAAAGATACATTTTCACCAAAGTTAATTGTTTACATTAAGGTTGGATTTAGCAATACATTGTAACATTTTTCATTAAAAATACTGATGTCAATGATTGCACATTGTAGGTATGTTAAAAAAATACTAAAAGAATATCTGAATGATGCAAAAGAAACATGGTTGAATGGATGAATGGGCAAGAGATGTGAAAAGGCTTTTACCAACCCTTTGCTCAAACACATGCTTGGAAATAAAAGCCATGGTGACATATTCACTGTTTTGACAGTTGGTCATTGTTATTGAGTTGTTATACCAGATTAGTCATGTCACCCCTCTCTGTTTTTAAAAGATACAGTCCAGGCTCACTTGAGTCAGATATTCTGACCCAAACCCCATTGTGCGAGAGGCAGGAGCAGCTGGGAGATAAAGTACAAGTGTGGCAGTAGGAGAGCCAATTTTGAATAATAAAGATCAAAAAATATGAAACAAAGCAAAGGGAAGCAGGGTGTCCCAGCAGTAAGTTTATAGTCACGCAGCTCCCACACAGTAGTTGCAGATGGTGAAAGAAAAAGAAAGATGGTGTAGAAAAGGAAAACAAGAATGATGAAACAAAATTAAGCTTCTGTGTGTACGTGCGTGTGCGCGCATAGGTATGTTAGAGGCAAGTGGGAAAGAGATGAGAAGGGGAGGCGTGCAGAAGATGTTTAAAAGTAGGCAGTGTGGTGTGTTTCTTAATGAGCTTCGTGTCTGTAACATTGGCAGGGAAACTCAGTTTCACTCGAATGACTCCAGAGAAAGGCTCTGTCAGTCTGCCTGAGCACAGACCGTAATCATAAACCCTATCAGCTTCTGAGATCCTACCTGCCTGGGTTGTCCCACTGTGCGAGGTGAAAAATGTTAGCAAATATGGCATTTCCATCACACAACAATTCACATCTCTGCTCGGGGCTCTTGGGGGCATTTATAAATCCAATTACACCTCTGACGTTCCACATAGGATGAAAAGAGAAAACTCAGAGCATGAAACATACCAGCAAATTGGATGAGAGTATAAATGTCTCAGCATCCCAATAGATATTTTTATATGCTATATAGATATCCTAATCAGTTCCTCATCAAGACTTCAGCGCCAGTACAATGTGCATGCTGTTGACATGCCCAATGAGAACACAAGTAATTTAGCATCCAAATAATAATGAGATAATGTTCAGCATGTAAGTACATGAAATTACCATAGACTCTTTTAGAAACAACCTCCAGTCAGCTCTCATATTTTTCTCTGTCATGCAGGCACTATTGCAATTGCATGTTATCTTTTTCAAAGCAAAATTATGGATGTCTCTTGTTGTCACTTCCCTCAGAATCTGAGTGGAAAAGTAGGTTTGTCAAGGCTTGAAAACGCCTTGACAAACAAACATTAGAAAAGCACATTTCTTTGTGGAGATGAAAAGTAGTTTTGGCCTCAGAAATAATAAGGGAAAATTTAAGAAATTAAGGGAAAAGAGTTGTGAACTTTGTTTGGTCCCAGCAAACAATACAGATATTGGATTGTCAAGGCAACTGTGGGAAAAAAAAAAAATTTAGAAACCAAGTTATTGGATTTTAACCAACCGGTTTTGATTGAACTGGTTTTACATTTCTAGATGAAGACATCTGTTATGTTACTTTCACAATATTTAAATCACAACCTCACAGAAGAACTGTGTGACAGGTAAACGCTGCATGTAAGGCAGCTCCCCAATCATCTACTTAAACTAAACAATTAAACAAGGATTACACATTGATCATTCAGTTTTAGAGATGCTGGGAGGTGGATTTTATTTACCTTTGCACAGAGCTAAGTTGGCTCTCTGATCTTCCACACTTTGTGCTAATTTAAGTTCATTTGCTGCTAGAGGTAGCTGCATGTTTAACTTTCTCAGTGAGCAGGGAACTGCAGGCAGAGGACTGCTTTCCATGGTGCTGCAGGCCAGTGAATCAGAGGACTATTGATTGACATTCAGTGGAAGAACAATGATGACCTGAAATATTGAACTACATTTCAAAATTTGTCGGTACTATTTATCCAGCGACACTATCTGAAAAGATATTGTAGACCTGTGTGGGAGCCCAGCAAAGGAGCTCACAACGTGACACCAGATTACTGATGGCTTACTATTAAAAAGAAACTTGGATTCCTGAAAAAGGCATGTCATCATCATTACTGTCTTACATTTCTAGCTTGACATATTATACTAAGTCTGGCAGTGACAAATGTAGATGATAAGAAAACAAATCAGGTATGAGAGAAAAGCAAAACAAAAAGGATAAGTAAACAGAAATACACTTTTGCTCAATTTTAACCTAAGTATGGCATAATATAGAACACTAGCAAGCAAGACGAGCCACAGACAGTAAGGCAGACAGCATGGCTGGTCAAGGACAAGAAGGCTAGTAGTGAATAGGTAAAGAGCCACCTTAATGGCATTCAGTAAAAATACAGAAAATACTTAACAAGCTTTAATAGCACTGCAGTCTGTCTGCTATTCAGGGTTCAAAGATCCCCAAATGGTTGAGCTGATATTCCACGAGGAGGACACAACAAAGGAGAAAACAGTATAGTGTTACCAATAAGTCATGGAAGAGAGAAGTTATCTTCCCACTGCAGCCCTCTGTTCGGACACAACAAAAAGAGAGATGCACTGCAAGGCAGCACAGCATCGAAAACTACTGGGCCTCCCTCCAGGGTAGCTGTGAAGAGGCAACACACAAGGTGACCAAGGTTTCTTGACTCGGGCAGTTAGAAGAGTCTTTCTCAGGAGGGGTTACTCTCCAGAGAAACAGCAGCACCCTAGAGAGGCATCTTTGACACCATTTACTGCACTGGATGAAAGCAGTGCATTTTCTATCCCTCTTCACACAACTTTTAGAGAAGTTTCCTCTCATCACGAGTTTGAGTTCAGGTAATAGAAAAGTTATACTTTTAGTTTATTGCTATGCTACGGAGCCCCCCAGGGGACATGGGAAAAAAAAAAAATTAGGGAGGAAAAAAAAATTAAGACGGACTTTTGCGAGATCTCGCAAAAGTATTGCGAGCGCTCGCAAAAGTATTGCGAGATCTCGCAATAAGTATTGCGAGATCTCGCAAAACTCCAACAATGGTGGCAGCTACTTAGTTGTAATATTACTCTTTCTGGGTCACAAAATACACTTTTAAGATATTTTGAGGCGTGAATGTAGTTGTGTAAACGTCAGATACCTGCTCGGTTTACAAGACATCACATATTTGCAAAAGAGCTCCGACGTTTTTGGAGATCTGACACCCACTAGCTCGAAGCTAACGGGAGGTCGAGACCTACTACAGCCGGGAGGAACACCGCTTTCCCGGCACATCGTGCCTCGACCTCCCGGTCGGCTTCGAGCTGGCGGCCACTAGCTCGAAGCTAACGGGAAGTCGAGACCTACTACAGCCGGGAGGAACACCGCTTTCCCGGCACATCGTGCCTCGACCTCCCGGTCGGCTTCGAGCTGGCGGCCACTAGCTCGAAGCTAACGGGAAGTCGAGACCTACTACAGCCGGGAGGAACACCGCTTTCCCGGCACATCGTGCCTCGACCTCCCGGTCGGCTTCGAGCTGGCGGCCTCCGAAGAATGCGGCTAAAACTTTTGCGAGATCTCGCAATACTTATTGCGAGATCTCGCAATACTTTTGCGAGCGCTCGCAAAAGTCCGTCTTAATTTTTTTTTCCTCCCTAATTTTTTTTTTTTTCCTCCCTAATTTTTTTTTCTCCCATGTCCCCTGGGGGGCTCCGTACTATGCCATGCTCCTGGATGGACTGTGTCTTTAGACTTGGATTATTGTTTTTTGCTGAATTAAACCTAACAAATGGTCCTTCACAAATGCATTTTTTTGTTGAAATGCTGGTTGTCAGCATGCAGTCACACAGGACAGCAAAAATATGGTGTGATATAGACCTAAGAGATAAACTAAACTATGTGTCAGACTTGCCAGGTAATGTTGGTAAAGATTCATCCTTACTGTTAACAAGATACTTTTAATGTCTCGTTTTCTTTCTTCCAACTGTGCTTAAAAAGTTAGATGTGTAAATGTTCTTGAGTACGTTTCACAAAAATACTCTTTCAAAAAAAATAAATAAAATTGGTGCTACTTCTGATGAAGGATGACAGACTTCAGTTATTAATGTGTTCAGGCTTATTGCATTAAAACTTTTATAACAAGACAACATGAGATGCGTAAGATAAGATAATCTTTATTAGTCCCACACGTGGGAAATTTGTAAGTTTCTGTTATGGGGGATCCCATATGGAAAAGAAATAGTAAAAACTTATAAAAGACTTGCATAAGATGTGGCCTACTTCATATAGTGAATCATATAAGGCTTATATGATTTACTCATGAAAGTGGCCACTGCTTCCTCTACCTACAGTGATAGAGGAAATTCTGCAGCTGGCTATAGTGGTGGGCTCAGAGCTGCCTCAGAGTGGGAGGAAATAGATTACCCTTATCAAAGTTTTCTCAAAGGAAAGTTGCAGCCATGAAAGCTAATTACACTGTGGCTCCACAGGGAACAACTACAGGATCTACTGATTTCCTACATTTTATTATCTCTAAGCTTTGCTGACAGGATTATGTGCACAAAGTGCTACTCATGGTCATATTTCATATGTAGTTACATTACTTTATGTGTGATAGCATGTGCAGTGTGCTTTCACTGCAAATCTTCACTGCAGGCACAGGATTTGGCGTCCTTATTATGGATCTACTGGGCTGCTGCCAATATTTAAAAGAGATAAACAAAACAAAGAAGAAAAGAAAGGAAATAGAGATTGTAGGGAAGAAGGATGGTCCACAAGGAAGACATGAGCAAAAAGTTTATCTGAACCAGAGACTGTATATAAAATCTGGATGCAGCCATCTATACATTGCTGACTAATGTTTTGAAACCTTGCGTTCATGATGTGGATGCTGAAGTCGTACGCGGTAGCGAACTGTTAGTTACAGTGTAGCTCGCTTTTTCATCTATTTAACCCCAATTGACCATAAATTTGAAAATGAATGTAATTTTTTTTCTACACATGATGTGAAATTAGAAATTGAGATTATAAACTTATTGGAAAATGGTTTACCAAGGTTCCAGTATAATAGTAATGAAAGTTGAAGATTTTAACCATCTTTTTTTGTTTTTTGTATCCATCAGGAGGTGGGTAGGGATCCAGGGGACTCTTCCAGCCAGTAGAAGCAATGCAGCTTAGAGGTACTTGCACACTGGATTTACTTTTCAGACCCACGTGATCTTTAGTCTTTTGTCCACACACCATCCCTGCAGAGAACTAGTTAATTATCATCCAATTAATTTTCAGAAACAGTTCTCCTTACACGTTCAAATCTGTCTAATATGTGTGAACTTGCTCTAAGCTGTCTCTTTCACCACTGAATAAATCAGTCATTCCTTCAAACGTTTGACATTGACAATGATTGACTACCAATTAAAAAGACTTTTCTCTTTCTCTGTCTTTCAGTCCATCTCTACATGTCTTTCCCTTCATTTTCCTTTTGTTCAGGTCAAAATAATTCCAGCAGAGCACTCTTAGCATTTTGCAGTCAATCTAAAAGACAACATTTTGTCACGCCTGATGGAAAACGTATTAATATTCCAAAAGGAGGCATCTGAGAACCGACCGGCAAAGTTCAAGTGCAGCCTGACACACTGATCACTTATGCGAGACAAGTGATAAAATTGTAGATATGCATAAAAAAAGATCATTCGATTTTTGAAATAAAACTATTTAATAGAAAAAGTAAGTAGAGAAACCATGTCTCTTATCTCATCCTAATGCTATATTTGCAGTATTTCTAAAGTAGCTGCACTTGTAACTCCTAC
This sequence comes from Aulonocara sp. 'chitande type north' Nkhata Bay, assembly GCF_057382095.1. Lineage (NCBI taxonomy): Eukaryota > Metazoa > Chordata > Actinopteri > Cichliformes > Cichlidae > Aulonocara > Aulonocara sp. 'chitande type north' Nkhata Bay. Next base: position 26,346,366 of record NC_141345.1, read on the forward strand.
CTTAGTTGTGTGACGATGCTTGTTGCACAGGGGCGTGGATCTTTTGTTTGTCTTTTGCTTTTTTGCAGCTGAACTACATGGGAAATCCAGAAAAAAAAACCTGTGGATCTTGCATTAAAACTTGCAGTAATCACTATGGAAGAGGAATCAGATTTTACTCCAGTGCAAGTGGAGCATTTATGTGGAGCCATGTTAACGTTTGGTTTACGTTTCTATAATGGTTTGACTTGTAAATCTGTGTTATCAGAAAATGGGCCCACAGGGCACATAAAATCAGCTTATAGTCTTGTTTTTGCGCAGTCTCATCTCATTTGTGGAAAATGAAAAATGAATGAATGAAATACACAGCCCTTTGGGTATTTTAAATGACTTCATGTCTTACTGTATATTAGAGCACACCCTTGGTGATGCTGCTGCCCCGTGGCAACACTGTATCTAAAATAAGTCAGCTACCTTTCTCACTTTATGAATCATGTTATAATAAACTTATTTTTTCTTTTTCCTCTCTCTTTTTTATGTTTCCTTCCTCCTTTGACTGCAGTGATTTTACTTTACAGTATATTCTCACTTTTTGTCGATAGCCTTGGATTCACTTGAGCTTTTCTCCCACTTCAGTTATATTCCTGCACTTCTTTCAAGTGGGCGATCACACAACCATGTCATCTTCCCTCTTACTCATCTTTTGCTTTAATTACCCTCTTTGGCCCATTCTTTGTCTCTGTCAGAGTATTTAATTTTTTTCCTTTTCCTGTCCGCCTTTCACCCCTTTCACCCGTGTAAACACATAACAATATCTCAAGTTTATTTCATGTACTTTCCACCCTCTAACTTTACATTACATCCCCACATTTCAATCTCTTCCACCTAATTCTCTGTAGACATCAAATAGAGGATAATGGCTCCCAATAATTCTCAGAACTCCCTCGTATCTGTTTCTCTGGGTGTGACCCAAATTGTTTTGGAGAGGCACGACATGGCTACTGGTGCCAGAGGTCCTTTTGTTGGGCAATGATTCAGAAAGCTGTAAACATTCATGCACTGAAACACACACAAATAGTCAGAGAGACAACACAGCCTTTTTTGTGCTCCATAGCAGGGTGAGTCAATTGTTGGCCTTGTGAGCATCATCAAATCCTTTCCAAGCTAGAGGAGCGATTATACAGTCACAGCAGAAATTACAGCTGCTCAGCAGAGACAGCATCACTGTTGACAAAAAGTTGAACTCTTTAGAAGATTATTTGGAAATTTGCAACAGACTAGTCTCACGAGAACGTTAAACATGACATCTCCTCTTAAACAACACAATGCCCATTGCTCCATGGAGAGAGAGAAGGAAAAAAAGACATGACCAGATGAGAAGTGGACTCCACTATACACTATGAATAACCTATGTTTTATTCAGATTTAGGGGAAGCAATAAACTCTACCCGAGGCACTCACTTGGATGTTCTCTATTCTCTTATCACACTAAGAAATAACTTTCTGTACACGCACAAACATACACATGGGGTGTGAAGTCTAATCCCAGCCTTCTGTTACCACAGCAGCCACCTGTGATGGCTTCCTCTTGCCCTCATTGCTTTCTACAGAAAAACAAATGAATCCCAGGTGAGGGTAGAAGAGAGAAAAGGAGAAAAACACGGAAAACAAATGAAACACAGCCAGGGGTGCCAGGTTGGCAGCTTATCAGCATGTAGTAACTTCAAAACAACGCACGAGGCCTGAAAAAGACACAAGATAATACCTAGGACAGTAAAGCAACTGTTAAAACAACAATAAACAACTGACTTTTTAACAGTGTAGCAGTAGTTCACATAAGGCCACAGCAGAACGTGAAACTCAAATACTATACACACTGTTCTTTACATCCTTTTTGTGTTATTTTCACACTACTTCTCTGCAACATTTAATAATCTGGCAGATTATTTTGTGAACCTTTGATAGAGGCTGACCCTAAAGCTGAGGACCTCTATACTACACTAACCAAAAGCGTTAAGTGTATAAATGAACTAAAACAAGTTCCACAAACAGCTAAAACACTAAAATAGCAATTAAATGTGTTGAAAGTTATTTTACTAAAGTGGTATTTCAATGTGGGGAATTAAGTTGAACCAAAGTATTTTCACATTGCTGTACTGGTGCTTTTATTCAAGTGAAGGATTTTAATAAAGGTCAAGATGGTATAAATCAGACCACAGCACACCTCTTAAGAGATTTACACTTTAACTGAAGCAAATGAAGCTACAATAAAGCATCGAAAATTATAAAGGCTAAAGCAGTAATCCAGCTTCAGTTACCAGCCTCTCTCTTGCTTTTGAAAAAAAAAAGAAGAAAAGATTGCTTCTGTGACTCAAATGAAATAATGACTCTGTCTATAAAGGGACTGGCTGTAACAGCAAGTAATAAACAGCAAGTTGCATGAAGGGCAAAGAAAAAAATCCCCCAAGCTTCAGACTCGGAGGTTGCTGCTACTCTTATGAGGATGTAAGGGGAGGAGGGTCAAGTTATATCTGTCCACCGTAATATCAGGGGAAGGTGCTGCAGAAACCTCGAAACTTTTTGACAGGTTTGTCTATAAGAGCTGGTGGGAAACTCAGGGCCGTTGATGTGGATTAAAGCTTGAAAAATTATCTCTGACCAATGTGTTCTTTGCAAAACTCTTAACAAATCTGTTGTTTGGTATACAAAAAGTCTGTATAATTAGATTTGGAGATTAAATCCTGAATTCATGCTTCCATCGTGTGGTAGTCTGCAGGGGTGCCACCAGGGATTTGGGGCCACGTGACCCCCCCCCCCCCCCAAAAAAAACAAACAAACCCCCCTGAGTGATGTTTTTAATGATAACATTATTAGATTTTATTTTCTGTCACGGTCCGCGTGGCAGACTGTGGGGATGTGGAGGAATATGGAGGACCCAAAACGCAGGACTCATTGATGAAGGCAGTGCGTTTATTTACAGTGATGTAACAATCCAAACAACAATAAATCCCCAATGCGATCCCGACTCCTGTTCCGTGTCTTCTCCTTTCTCCCGTGCTCTGTGCTCTCTCTCCGTTCCTTGTGTACAGTCTGTCTGCTGCTTCCTTGTTTCCACAAATCCTCCTGGGGAAACACACATACAAAGTCAGCCGTGAGTACCTTTACATAACGGCAGACTGGCACTTACTTCGCACATTTATACTGAGAACTGATAGAAAGTCACTCAACAATCCAGAGTTGAGGAGCTCTTAGCCACACTGTTTTGTAGCTCCCCAACGATGCTTGATCAGCTGCAGGTGTGTGATCATTTCCTTAGGTGTGGCCAGCCACCTGGCAGGGCACACCCACCAGGCCTGAAGATGCCTGTAAACAGGTGCTCCCAGATACACCTGCATCCACACACGCACACACCCACACATACCTGCCAATACACAAGCATGGAACACAGGAACAGCAGCAGTGCAGAAGACACACACATCAAATAATAATAATAATAATAAAATTCTCATCTATAAAATGGTGTAAAAGTGTTTTCTACTGCTTAATTTTTTTAATATTAAGTATTGGCATTGGCAAATATAACTTAAATAATCCTTTGGATATACATTTTTAAAACAAAGTATAGCTAACTAAAATATGTCTCTGTCCTTAGACCCAGTGGAACTCAGATAGGCTTTAATCTGTTTTAGCTTTCACCACCTGAACAGTCAAAGGCATTGTGAAAAATGTATCCAGAGCAATACACACTTCCTCACAAATGCTCTGTTTATGTGAGCTATAATGATAATGTATTATCATTATAACCTTCTCCTTCATTTAGACCCAATTTTTGACACAAAAACACCCCCATACTTCTTCAGATATCAGCCAGGCTGGTCCAGTGTTAGGTGTTTCAGTATGAGGAGATGGTTATGGGACAGGTAAGTCTAGGAAAGACAAGGAGTTTCTTTTTTTCATGTGGACTTTGCTATGACTTTAATTTACAGCTGTTGCTCATCTGTCTTTTGAAACATGGACTTTTAATGGGGCTATCCAACTGTCTTACCGCACTAGCGTTCAGCATCAGCTAGGAGTGCACGCACTGGGCCAAACCAAATCGCGATATAAGGAGGGGGAGGAAGGGGGGCAGAGTAGAGGCTGGGTGGATTTTATTCTTTGTTGCCAAAAACAAACAAACACGTTTATGAGAACCATGTGAAAGCAAACATTATTTTAAGGTGATAGGTTAATAATTTTCATAAAAAAACAAAAAAACAAAAACGACTGTTCTACTGCTTTCTGGGGCCGCTGTCAGTCATGTTCCCTTAGAATCGTCATCACTTTTCTCTCCCTTAATGCGGCCCCTGGTAGTCTACACATGAAAAGGCAATGTTGAATCTTAAGAGTTGATGTATTTGCTCTCTTTTGTCAAGTGTAGCAAGAAGGAGTGGGTCACGAGAATCTATTGATCTGAGCCAAAGGTCAAATCTCAAATACTGGATTAAATTAAACTCAGATCAAATGTGAAATACAAACAAACAAGCAATCCATTTTTTTTCTCAGACACTCTGGACTGGAGTTGGTGTGCCTGGGAGTTCCAACAGCCAATGCTAGATTAGCCTGTTAGAGTGCCCTGGATGTGCTATCGAGCCCCTTCTGTAGTCTCTGGCTCCCAGTATTTGGATTTATATGTTTTGGACACCACAGTCAATACTGCCTTACATGAATTTAATTTGTTCCAAATTCAATCATCTATGTTTATAGTTTTACCTGTTACTTAATGCTACATTTAAAATTTTAAACAAGTGTTTCACTGGAATTCAGCCAAAATGTCTTGTTTGTAGAGAAAAAAGTAGCAGCAGAGTTCTAACTTTTTAAAAATCTTTTTTTACTGAGTTCAAAATTTTCTGATTCTGAACATTTTCTCAGAATTCGAAAGCAAGCAAGTGACAAACAAATCAACCAACCAAAAAACAACAACAACCCCCAAATAAAAACATCCAACCAAACAAATATACAAAACAAAAGTACATTTTTTGGATACCAAACTATGGAAGCCCGTTTCCGCCACTAAAAAAAAAAAAAAGGATCCATAACTCAAAATTTCGAGTTATTTTCTCGAAATTTCGAGTTATTATCTCGAAATTTCGACATATTAACTCAAAATTTTGAGAAAAGCAACTCGAAATTTCGAGTTAGCGCTGCCAATCAGTAATCTACGTGAATGACGTCATTTCCATGTTACCCGGAAGCTGAAGCCCTCAGCTACAAATGCTACAGCTAAGCTACCGGTATTACATCCAGTCGTGAATGTTTTCAGCCTGGCTTCACAAATGATGAAATCCCTGTGTTATTAGCTGAATCACATGGTGTTACTATCAGCAAACATACTTTAATTTGTTGGGATCCGTTTTTGAGTGCGCGGTCCTGCGCCATATGCTTCCGGGTAACAAGAAAGCGACCTCATTCACGTATATTTTTGATTGGCAGAGCTAACTCGAAATTTTGAGAAAAGTAACTCGAAATTTCGAGTTATATTTCTCGAAATTTCGAGAAAATAACTCGAAATTTCGAGTTATGGATACTAGCTTTTTTTTTTTTAGTGGCGGAAACGGGCTTCCATACCAAACAGTGCTTCTATTTTTTAAAAATCTTTTGTCTTTTGAGATTCTTTTTTTTTCAGTCGCCCTAATCTGTCCCTCATCTTCTGTATACTTGCCATCTTTCTATCAGTGTTTCATTTCAAAAGTCAAATTCTGAAGAAGTCATGATCCCAAAATTATTTCCGTAGCATAAATCATCATCTGTACACTGTCCATCTTTTCATTATCAACATATCATTATTCCCCTGCAGTGAATGAGATGAGAGATGAAAAGAAGATAGCTCTCTGAAGAAGGAAGAGCGATAAGGCTGTTTTGTAGGCACTGCTTCAACTCTGAAAAGTAGCACAGAATGTTACAAACATTTTTATCTTCTTCTAATCAGCAGCACCAATAATGTATGCAAAAAAAAGTTTTTAAAAGTGGGAGGATGAATGGAAAACAATGACTTATTCATCAGACTCAGTTCAGCTAAGAAAAATCGATTTACATACAATAGAATCTGAAAAATAAAGAGAGAAACAAAGGCTAACACTGTAAATCAGTGTAATGCCGCAAATGCAGTCCAATATATGACAATAGATTTTGTTACTCTACATTCAGACTCTTCCACTCCCTTAACTCCCATAGCCAAGGTTTCAGCAAAACAAACACATAATTATCTTTTCTACTGCACAAATAAGGGGTGGAATTAATTAGGCAGCAGTCAAGTTTCCAAAATACTTCTGTGCATCATTTAGCCCTAAACTAATGAACGAGAGGATTGCATAAAGAGAAAGCCATCATTAATTGGCAGATTATTATTTTTTTTGTAATAAGTGTGTGTATTAATTCTTTCTTATTAGAGAATGACTAGAAAAAAAATGTTACGGCTCAGTATGTCATGATCCTGGGTTTCGTACCCAGCGTTTTCTGTTTGAGACTTTTCTATTTGACTTTGTTTTAGTTTTCAGTTTAAATATTCCCGTTGCTTACGTTAGGTTTTCATTCTGATTTTGTATTCATTGTTTTCTTTGTTCTATGTTACCCATACCTAGTCTGTGTTTCTGTTATATCTTCCGTGTTTAGTCAGTTTTGTTTTTGTTTACTTTGGATTTTCAAGTTAATGTGTTTTAGCAGCAGTCTCAGTGTTAGTTTCCAGTTTTATTTTGACAGTCTCTCATCCTGTGTGTGTTGTGTTCAGTTTTGCTTCCCTCTTGCTTGTTAATTGATTCTGTTCACCTGTGCCTTATGTTCCCCAGCTATGTCTTTTCCCCTGATTTTTTGTCTTGTCATTGCTGTACCCATTTTGCAAGCATGGGTGCCCAGTTTGCTCATGTAATCAGTAAGTTCTAGTTTTCTATAAAAGTAATAGTTTTCAGTAATTCAGCAATAGCCAATTTAGTAGCTTTTATGCTCTCTTTTTTATTTATTATACTTGCCTTTGTGAAAAAGGCTGCTGTTAAAGAGTTTTGCTGTTTTTATTGTAAAAAATGCACACTGACAACAAAGAATTAATGAATCAATCAAATTAATTTCCAGACACTCAAGAAAATTTAGTAAATCGTCATACACAAGTTTGTAAACTATTAATATAGGTTTGAATGATAAAGAACCTTGAAACTGGCTGCTTTATGCTAAATTCTCTCACAGGCTTGGTTTAAAAAGTGTGAAAATATAGTCAGAACAAATGATCCCAGTACTAGTTAATGTCTGGCAAAAGTCATATATACCATGAACACATCTGGCCCCACGTGTTTGAGAAGCACAGGACTCGTGGATGACTATGTGGTCAAGAGAAGTCCCTTTGTAACTGCACAGGAAGTCAAGAACTCTCTTGAGTATGCGGTTCATGAGACATATCCAAAAAAAAGAAACTGAGTTGGGGAAGAACAGAGTAATGAAAAACCACTCAAAATCCATCAAAAATGATGACAAGTGGACAGTGTGGAGAAATACAGAACAGCTTATGACCCAAAGGAAACCTTCTCATCTGCCAACAATGGTGGAGCTGCTGTTATGACCTGGACTCTCAGTAGAATAGTCACCCTGGCATTCAGTGAGCGCTGCAGTGCTGAAAGCAGAAACAGGAGAATGCACAGGAGGAGACAGTGTGTTCAAAATGCATCACAACTCACTGGGCAAGATTTCATCATTTAGCAAGATAACAGCTACCAATGAGCTTTACTGCAACAAAATGTAATATAACCATTAGTGGCTTGAGTCAATGACCTGATCTTAGTCCAGTCCCAGTTAACCTGCATTATACCAGATTAAAAGCAACAGCGAAGGTCTGAGAGAGCAAAACAGCAGACATAACTAATTAAAGTTATGAGTTGTTTTTATATTTGCATTGTAAAATTAATCAAATTAAAACTAAATCTAGACTATTCCATACAAAAAAGGAGGATAGATGCATTAGCAGATTGTAATTGACTTTTTGAAATGAAATGACCAAATGACAAATCATTTAATACATAGAATAAAATACGTCCATTCCTTGAATTAGTGAAGTCTCACCAAAACCACCACAAAACAATACATAGATGGACCAGTGAACATTGATACATTTGTGGAAAATCATTTTTGTCATTCTTAAAATGTAGAGAACATCCTATCTAAAGAGAATCCCTGTTCATGGACTAATACGATGAAAATCTAAAAAGATGAAATGATATTAATATGGATCAAACAACATGAATAGTTTATAAACCCCTTGGGAAAATTTGCTCATCATCTCTGCCTCACCCAGCATCTCAGAGGGAGGCAAAGGAGAGCAGCGCTGGGAAATATGTATCCTTTCATCCTCTGCTTTCCACTTTATCAAAAGTAATCAGTTATGCATCCACCAAATAAGATAATCTATCCCTGTCAGTGTGTAGGTAGCAATATTTACTTGTGATTGCAAATATCATGTTGAGGCTCATTTCCTTTTCTATCTATATCTACAGGGTGTTCCTTTCTTTTGTAGAAAATATCTGCTTTCGCCATTTTCCTCCCACATGAGCCAAACGTCAAACACACACAAGAATTCAAATAATATTAGGATACATGCCAGCACATATCACAGATACCACACAAGTGCGGGGTCATACACTCATGTATACACACACGCAGACAAAGACTGACAAAAGAACATTCAAGTCTGTTAACCCCCCACCATGTTTGAGAAACCATAACCATAATCATTCTTTCTTTCTGTGTATACTTTCTTTGAGATTGTATTTCTTTTCCAGAATCTCTCCATTAATCTGCCGAAACCTGATTTTCATGACAAACAATAAGACACGCAGACTCACTCCATCACTAGTGCCAGAGAGCCAGATGGAGGAGGAGGAGAGGGGAGGAAGAGAAAGGCACAGGGTGGGGGATGTGACAAAAAGGATGGAAACCATTAGAATTTGAACGGTTACCAGAATCTGCAATTATGTTTGGTATTGTGTATCCTGCTTTCCAGTCTTTAGGCATGAAATATATAGGTGTTGAACATGCCACTCAGTGTTCAGTGAATGACAGTCATGAAAAAGGGTGATATTGATGGTGCAATTAAAAAAGAGTACAGAAGGTAAGGTGCTAATAATTCCTTCATCCAGGCCTATTCAGATTTTTTATTTTTAAAAACAAGCCTGGCGATACATTTAACTATTATGCAGCCAACTCCCATTACATCTGCATGAAGAGAATCTAAATCACTTCAGTAAACTGCAACAGTCAGAAATAAAACCTGATCACAGATCATCCACTGCATAATGAAGATGGCAGCTTGTACTTGGGAAGGAAAATAGCTAGTTACAATATCTTTGCAGGTCCATAGCTTTACACTTACAAATGGCCAAATGAAAACATTAAAGATGAATATTGATAATAATGTGAAAGGAACTGTTGTCACTATTTGCTTATCCATAGATAGAACAATAGGAATAATGAGGCACAGTTACCAGAATGTCCTCGCATGCAATATCAACTCTCTCTGTCTTTTTATGCCTGTATCTGTAAATGACACATTGAGCTTCAAGTGGACAGATGTGAAGTGTTAAAAACAGCTGGGGGCTTCCAATCATTATTAGTGTATCAGATGTTGCGTGAATGTGTAGTGTAATGTGTTTATACAGTCTATTTTGTAAACTCCCACTTTGTTGTAGTGATTATTACGCAATACAAGACAAGATAATGCATTCAGTCAAATTATTACCCAGCGAAAAGTTTGGCTTTGTGTGTTATTTGGTGTTATATGTACAGTGCTGTGCAAAAGTCTTGAGTCACTCCTAATTTCTTCATATTTTGCTTGCAAGGAGCCATGTTTGGCCTTGGAAACTAGTTCTTAAGGCTTTTTGGAGGTTTTTCAAAGCTGATCTTTGGACATTGGCTGCTTTTGTTCCCTATTTTCAGTCCAAGCCTTGTACCTAACCATTTTCAGAGGAAGTCGTTTTTTTTTTCTTTTTAATAATCTGCTTGGCACCAATCTAAGACTCATTCAAGCATAAAAAGGCCGCTCACTCAAAGGGTGAATAGTGTTATGTCTACTTAGCAAAGAATCAATATATAATTCTGTCTTTAGGCATTTTATTACTGGCAGGTTGTCGCAAACACATTTGTTTCCATCTCTTTAGTTAAATCTAGGAAGGCCATAAAACAATGTGTTTGCACCAACAAGATGATTCTCAAAGAGCTATTAGCCTAAAACTTGGCATGTCTGAACATCTTTAAAATATTTTAAATTCTGTCAGCAATAACACCACTTTTGAGTTTTATGTTTGGTTTTCTAAGTCCTGTATTTGAGTCCAACCCTGCCTGCTAGACAGCTGTCCTTGACACTTTTTGTATTACACAGTGTTTCCACTGAAGTTTGCATGTTTCAATAAATTGCTGCACTTACTTCTTCTATGTCTATTGTCCTAGCAAAATATAAAAGGACCAAGGATGTGAATAAGTAAACTGTTACCAAATCACATTTTGGAATGGAAAGGGACTTTAGTCTGGGCTCTTTCTCTTTCAGACATAACAAAGTTTATTATTTATCTCTTTTCACTTTCAGAAAAATTTGCAGCATGATATCAGTGTTGAAGAGAGTGTGCAAAAAGCTAAGTTTTCTAAAGTTATCTTTTCTCCTCCCTCTTCTGATTATATTTGCCAATTGACTAAAAAAACAAAAAAAACAAAAGGAAAATAAAATGCAAATCCCACAACTGAACCATGACTGAAACCCAAGCCACTGTTAAATAAAGGTGGGTAAGGCTTCACTCACAGTACCGACCATTGTTGCATAACAGAACAATGAGCAATGCCCCCCGAGTCTCCTGACTGGGGGGAGGTGAGAGACTCAATGGGAAAACTACAATGGTAACATTATAACAGTAACAGCTACAGGAAGTACACTGACCCAAACCACACTAACCAGGGGACTGCTGGATGTTAAGCACCACTGCGGAAAGATAAGATACATCAATCCAAGATCACCTGTAAAAGAAGCGAGAAACAGTTGGCGCGCAAGGTGGAAACATGCAGTAAAATGCTCGAAGATTCTTGTCAGGAAGCACCCCTCAGTATCGGAGACCCCTAGCAATTGCTCCACCCCTCAGCTATGCGGTACCCACAGCACTACCCCAGACACCCAACCTACAAGAAAGAGAGGGACAGACACACACACACACACACACACACAATTATAGTGGAACCATACCACTTGGGTGTTAAGAAACTGTCAACTGCCCAACAGGAGAGTAAAACAGATCTTGCAGCTAAGAATGGAAATCAGGACCCTCAACAAGAAGTGCAAACAGGGTGGCACCAACAAGAAGGAGGGGATAAAAGACCCGACGACTAAACTATGGGGACAACTGTGCAGACTGAGGGCTCAGAGGTCTCAAAGGCTAAAAAAGGAGGAGGCTCAGCGAACTCAGTTGATCAACGACCCATACAGGTTTACCAAGATCGATGGCTCAGGCCTACCAGGCAAATTCAACGTGCAGGATTGTAATGCTCTTTAGAGGCTCCAATGACAAAAAGGTGAGAGATGCAGGAGTCACCACAAGAGCTGGAAGCAAATGGGCTGCAGACGCATCAGTGACGCAAGCAGAAAGCATGCTCAAGTTGCGAGACATTATTGGCAATCCTTGCATGGAGCGTCAGGGATATGGATCCACCCACTTTTGACAATTGGAAAAAGCTTATCCAAGACAGAGGAGAGAAATGGTCCAAGCTGAAGTCCAGGAGTTTGAGGAGGAAGGTAGAGTGTTCAGAGCCACGGAACTGGGTTCACAAAGAACTTGGACAAAATGGGACCTGCGGGAGCAAACGATTACTTTGCCTTACTTTGGAGATCGGAGCCTTTCTGCATCTCATTCTTGCTCTGCTCAGATTATGACACACTTCCATCACAAACAAACTTGTATAGGTGGGGAATGAGTGAGGATATACAGGTTATGTGGGGAGACAGGGACAATGGCGCACATTCTAGCAGGATGCAAGACTACTCTCAGCCAGGGAAATTACAGGTGCCAAGATAAGGTCCTTAGGGTACTGACCGACATTTTGAAGCAGAAGAGGCAGAGAAGACATCAAGTTTGAGGAAGACCAATGCTATGCATCTAGCTTTGGAGTAGGAGGGAGCAGAGTAGCTGGGGATGAGGAGAAGATGGGCAGTGACTGGCCATCATTTCCAACCCGCCAACATGAGGGTGTTGTGATTCAGCGCTGAAAATGCCCAATGATAGTTGGACACCACCTGATGACATCTTCTCCTGGTTAAAAGCTTCAATCGCCTACAAAGTGACTTGAGGTGGATGCATTTTAGGGTGCATTTTATAAAATAAAATACAGGTTAGTTTATAGTAATGGACTTCAGCACTGTTCAACATGCTATCTGTCCCACTGTTTTCCTTCAGCCACAGTCTATTTAATGGAATAAGAACTATATTTTAGCATTGCTCTGTAATCTCACCAAGTGATAATTTGGCAAATGTTACAGCAAATTACACACACAAATATGTGAGAATGGAAAGTAATACCAAAATGTCTCCCTTTTTTAGTAATAACATTATCAGGACAGAAAATTTGCAAACCACACCCAGCTTTACTTTAAAAGACAGAAAGATTCCTTTTATTTTCTGATAAATGTGGTCCAAGAAATTTTGCGGGGAAAAAAATCCAATTACAGAATCCTTCCTAGAGAAATAATGAAAATTCAAATGGGTTATGTAAATTTTGACTGTTAAGTAGCAGGGGACAAGTGTGGCAAGCAAGAGATTGTGCACTCACCCACACATACATTAGCCATTTTGCTTTTCCAACACTTTCCATATTTTCATTTGAATCCATCATTTCCTCCGTGTCAGTTCTTTGATAGTGCTGCTAATGTTGCCTAATGAAATATGTTGACAAAGGAACTACGCTCTGTCCTGCATTCAGTGCCGCTGTCTTGAGTCAGAGGAGCTGAGAGAAAAAACCCAGGAGATAGATAGAATAGAATAGAATAGAATAGAATAGAATAGAATTCAACTTTATTGTCATTGCACATGCACAGGTACAGGGCAACGAAATGCAGTTTGCATCCATCCAGAAGTGCTTTAGTGATATAGATATATTACAATATATATTAGCAATAATATAGATATGTGAGTATATTACAGAAATGGGTCTATTATGGTATGTTATAATGTACACGGTATGAAGTATGTTGTGAATATTCTATAACTATAAGTATGTACAGGCTGTAGTGAGTACAAGTGAGTACAAGCTATGTACAGATGATCCCCCCAGTCACTGTTAGCACACAGAGAATGCAGGAGAATCCCCTGCCTCCCCCACCATCAGGTTAAATGGCTTCAATACACTCCTCACTGACTTAATGTAGCATAAAAATAGGAGTGGAAAAAAAGAGAAGGAAGAGAAAGAATGTGGGGGAAGATTAAGGAAAAGAATTGCACTGTGGATAAGCGGTAGATGAAGAATGGAAAAAAGCAGAGGATGAGGAGCAGGGAAGAGTAAGAAAGGTAGGCTAAAGGAAAACAAAGACAGTTGGAGGGATAAGAGAGATATAGGAGCTAATGAGTGGCAGAATCAGAATGAAATATGAGGGGAGAATGTGAGTGATAGCAACCACAAAAAGGGGAGAGCGAGGCATGAAGTTTAGGGGAAAGTGCCAGGGAAAGACTTGGGGGTAAATGGTTTGGAAAAAGAGCCATGACTTGAAATAAAAAAGAACTATTGGGGGGGAAAAGGCATGAGAAGAGGAGAAGAATGATGTGTAACGAGGAGAAGGAATTCATTGGACTGGGTGTGTGAACACTCTTGAGATTAAAGCATTTTCTTATTAACAGGATCTGGGTATGAAGGGTCAAGCTTGCAGGTCTACATAATCAAACTGACAAAATAAATCTAAATCTGTCTGTGTCTTCTTCATGAAGAACAGCTCGCTAGTGAGCCCACTAGTGATTTTATCTAGGACCAGGGGGACTCGTTTGGCCAATCATTGATGTGGACTGTCATCACTGATTCCACTGGAAGACTTTCTGACCTTGCCTTGATATTTATTCTCCTTTTTCTTTCCTAATCCCTCTATGGAGGAAGTTTAATATCACCATGATTCAGTCCTGCGCCTTGCTTTTTTTAAAACCATAATGGTCCTTAATACTTCCGTGGTTTGCCTTTCCTTTCACTTTACAGAATGAATGAGGTCATGTGTTTGGATCTGTGTATAAAGGATTTATTTTTAATAGCCAAACTGATATTCATTTCTCACCTTAACACAATGGCAGTAGCAGACAGTAATGGCACGAACTGGGGACAACATACAACTTATTTTTTTAATTTCTTTTTTTAAAAAGAGAGAAATGAAAAGCAGTTACTTGGAGGGGCTGGCTAGAGCAGGTTGTGCCTAAATACCAGAAATTTGTTGTTCTTTCTATTACCACTGATTCTCAGTACCAACTCTGATGCCTTCCAACCTTTTTAAACTTCTGTAATGCTTCTCTAATGTTTTTTATGCTCTTTAGTCAAAGTGAGATTTTTAATGTTAAAATATAATTTGAGTTTTAAATGAATTTTTAAATTTGCTCTTTTACAAAAAAGCAGAAAAATAGTGAAGGACATTATTACCTTTTCATTAAGATGCCAGATTACAGTTATTTACTTGCATTACTGAACAGAAAAAATCATTTCAGTGGCTAATGAATTTTGATTAATGTTTAATTTGTCAGAGAAGTCCAGTGTGTCAGTTTTAAACAAGCTCTTGGTAGATTTTTAAAATATCTTTTTTCTTTTTCTTTTTTAATGACATTTTGGTCTAATACCTTTGTTAAGCACCCCAACCCGTCATAGCAGCCGCCCTGAGCCTGGTTCTTCCCGAGGTTTCTTCCATTAAAAGGGAGTTTTTCTTTGACACTGTTACCAAGCACTTGCTCAAAGGAAGTCATGTGATTGTTGGGGTTTTCTCTGTTGTATTATTATAGAGCCAACCTTACAATGTAAAGCACCTTGAGACGACTGTTCTTGCAATTTGGTTCTATATAAATATCACTGCATTGAATTGAAGTGAATTCAGCACTGTATAATTTTATTGTAAGCCCTCTCAAACTAGTTAAATGATGCAGGATAATATATGCTCAATAAGATAATCTTAGCCACTGCATCATGTGACTTTTCTTATTTTTTAACACTTTTCCTCCAATCTTTGTTAAAATATTAAAAGTTTCAGTGGAGGAAATAAAATACGTGATAACTGAGTGGTTGATAAAAGATCAGAGCATTAAAAGCAAAATAATTAAAGGTAATGGAGTGATAGAGAATCAGGATAAAAATTAAAAGGATTAGTAAAAGTCAACACAGAAAGTATGATTCTACTGTGTATTGTGTTTCAAATGTAGAAGTGCAAGTAAAAATGAAGAAAAAAAAGACAAAATAAGGACGCAAGTTGAGTACAGAATTTGTTCATACCTCTTCCAATATCCATTTTTAAAAAAAATCTTTGTTATAATTAAATCATATGATTCAAAAAACCAAAATCCAACAAACCCTTTATAGTTTTGGTTGGTGACAGGTGCAGAAACCTGGAAAGGATGCAATTTCAAAACAGAACTCTAAAAATGTCCAAGGGTTAGACCTTGGATGTTACATTAAAAGGAAGTGATAAACCTCAGCTACTGCCTTTGCAAACCAGTACACATGCTCTAACAGAATTACCAAAGCCGATATGTGTCACAGCATAACCCAATATTTATGTGACTGTTCTGTGCTGACTGCTAAATTTAAATAAATTAAGAAAATTGCCACCTACAAAGATTTAAAGTAAATAAATCCTTAAAGTCTAAATCTTTTAATATCTGAGTCCTTGCCTATTTGTGGCCTTTCACTTCTGATTCTGCTAAAGATTATACAACCGAGAGAAGCAATATTGTATGCTGCGAGGTAAAGGTGCTGGAAGAAAGAACAACACTGCATTAGGAGTCAGGAGGGGTAGCTTTTGCATAAATGACATTAACATGCTTTTAATGTTGCATTTACTCATGGTTTCCTTAAGTTTCCCTTCAGGTTTTAGACACAAAAACTCTTTGTGCTACTTTAGAAGTACATCATTTTACCTTGCACAAATGACAGTTGATGAACACAATGTGTTTACATGTAACACAAAGAGATCCTGAATGTGAAAGTAAGACCAGTCCCATCTGTAACACCAACTGTAAACGACACCTGGCCAGTTTTTTCCTAACAAAACTTCAGTACTGCATACAGTGCTACTACATTTATACTATATTTATACTGGTAATTACACAAATAGTGGGTTTCACTCCACTGTGCTGGGAGAGTACATGTGCATCTTCGTGTACTTTAAACAGTGGGGACCAAAACTGAGCACATTACAGTTGAAGCTAATAAATATTTAACAGTAGGTACTTTTATTGAAATGACTGCAACATAGACTTGAGGAATGCCGGAACCAATGGCGCCAATACACAGCTGGAGCCATAAAAATGAGAAAATGGCACAGGATTACATTGAAAGAATATTTACTACTGTGTTTGCATTAAGCCAGATGCAATTACAGAACCATTATCTATGTGCAAACAGGGCATATTGCTATCAAGTGGACATATTATGGGTGTCGAGGTGTGAAAGTAATCACATTTCTGGGCAGGTACAAATCAAGCTAAACAGAAGAATAAATCACAGTTAATCTGGATACCAAACAATGTGGTTCTTAGCCAAACAACCCGAGATTCATCACGTTTCCTGTCTTCTTCCCCTCTCTTTGACTTATTCTGTCTTGTTTCACTTTTCTGACTTCAATCTCTCTCCTCGTTCAAAGTCATTAGCCTTTAAAATCTTGAGTCGGCTATGAACTGCATAGTGCCAGTCAAATTAAGATGTGTTTTCACATTTTTCAATACAGCTCTGCCTTTACACCCTTTTTATACTCCTTCTTTACTATATCTGTCTCTTTTTAATTGACTTCCTCTCTTCTCAGCTTCTGCCCTGTTTTTTTTTGTCAAAAATGCTTCACTAAAATCTGAAAATCAGCATCTGTACTAGTCTGCTCAAAAAGTTGACTTCAGTCAGAATAGCTGACTATAAACTTTGAGGGAGGCAGCAAAAAACAAGGGGAACAGTAAAAGGGATTAACAAAAAAAAAGAAAGAAAAAAGACAGACAGACTGAAAGCAGAAGCAGTAAAAGTTTGGAGTTGCACAACTGACCAAGTTTCTTGAGTGAAAGTTCTTCTTCATCAGTAATCTTGTAGACCGTCTTTAGTAGTTAATCACCTTGCAAAGCTGAGCTCCAAATGCTGGAGAGGCCTTGTGAAGTCATTCTTTCCAGTCAGCATGTGATACATTGTAGCTCATTTCTTACTGTTTGGAATAGCAGAACAACTGGATGTGTTTAGCCCACTTTTCCAAGGAGCATCAGTACTGATCATAAGCTATACGCTGCAACACAGGAAATCACCAAAAGCACCACTCTCTTTAAGGGCAGAAATACAGTTTTGAACAAAAACAGATTAAACATTTGATCTTCCATTCACCCCCCCCCCCCCCCCAAAAAAAACCCCCTCACACACTCTTGAATAAATATAAAATTATATATATATACATATTTATATATTCATCAACTCTGCTTTTTACACTCTCTGCTTTCCTTGATCACCTGAAAGAAAGCATGGACAGCTAAGTTGACAGGGTGGGCTTTACCTCTGCTGTCATTCAACAGCAATTACTTATTCGGTTTGTGGTGTTAATAGTGGGATGGGGCTGTCCAATAATAAATGAACTGGTAATTGAATCCATACATTTGCATTGATTAGCCTGGTAGCACTAATGAAAATTTCAGAATATAGAGATAAATGAATGTGTTGCCATCCAGCAGTGTTGGGGAGTAACGGAATACATGTACCGCCGTTACGTATTTAAAATACAAAATATGAGTAACTGTATTCCGTTACAGTTACCGTTTAAAAAGGTGGTATTCAGAATACAGTCACTTTGTTGAAATAAATGGATTACACTGCGGTACTTTCCTGTTTCATATTGTCGTGGGTCAGGACTGTTTGGGTTTTGTTTGACAGCTACGTTCTGTTGTTCCAGGCGGCAGCGTTACGGTTGCCATGGTTACAGGGCGACGCTCTCTCTCTCTCTCTCTCTCTCTCTGCGACTGTGTGTTTCCTGGGTGAGAGAGCGCCTTTTCGTTGTTGTTGTTGTTGTTGTTGTTGTTGTGCTAAGCTAACAGGCAGAATGCTACAAGCATAGCTCTAAAGCAGGGGTGCCCAATCCCGGTCCTCGAGAGCTACCGTCCTGCAGCTTTTAGATGCATCCTTGTTCCCACACACCTGAATCAAATGAATGGCTTGTTATCAGGCCTTTGCCAAACATGATGGCATGCTGAAGAGGTAATCAAACCATTTGATTCAGCTGTGTTGGAGTAGGGATGCATCTAAAAGCTGCAGGATAGTAGCTCTCGAGGACTGGGATTGGGCAGCCCTGCTCTAAAGAATGTAGCATCATGGGCAGTGTAGTCCGTGTTGCAGGGAGAATGGACTGCCATACACGTTATGTGTCTGTGAGCGCGAGGAGTGTCATGACCCTGTGCCTTCTCGGCTGACTCTGTATGGCTACAAGTGTTTTTGTTGTGCTGCATCTCTCTCTCTCCCCTCCCGCGCACTGCGCTCTACCGGGGCGGAGTCGTGACGGCTCCAGCCCCTGGCTCGGACACCTGCAAGCAATCATCTCACCCACTTCTTAAGGCGGCTGCTGAGAGTGCTTCCTCGCTGGATTATTGTGTAACACTCGTCAGTGTCATCACCTATCTGAGCCGTTTTTCGAGTTTCTGTCGTGCCACTACTTACCTGCCTTTCCTCTCTGTGCCAGAATTCTCGCCAGCCTGAGGACCGCCGTTGGTGAGCTAAAGCCGGAGTCCGAGCTACCTGAGCTTCAGTGGATTTTGTACCTAGCCCTCTTCTTCCCGTGCCTGTGTTCCCCGGAGACCCTCTTCCTGTGCCCCCTCACCCGTATATGTTCGCACCTGGTGTCTGTGTGTGTAAATAAATCACGAACTTAAGTGACGGTCTGCCTCCGAGTCCCTCCTGAGCCTGACAAGGAGGGAGAAAAAGGACTGGTGTCAAGCCAGCCTCCAATTCGAGACTTGCAGTCAAGCCAGCCTCCAGTTGATTTTACGTTCCCTGTGTTTTCAAAGTATTACGGGAATGGATGTGGAAACCAGATTTCAAAATAAAAGCCAACTTCGAGTGAATTAACAGATATGTTAAGAACATAATAACATATAATTTAGGCTTTTTTTTTATTTTAGAAACTCTAATGTTACATCTACATGACACAGCCTTGTACCCTAATTGTGCCCTGTCAAGGCCATCTTATTTTGGATTTCAAAGTAAAAGCCCTGTGAATCTTCATTTTTGAACTACTCTTTCAATGAATTCATAATGCTCTTAAAAGCAAAAGTCGTATTTCCAAATACTATTTGAACTTTGTATCAACACTTTCCAACCGCAGTCTTTTTCACAGTAATACCATATCAAATAAATTCTTTCTGATTTTGCTTTTCATAGTAATGGCCCTTTGAAATTGCCGATATTTGACTTAATCTTCTAACGATTCAAAATGCTCTAAAATGGAAAATTCCTGTTTCCACAGGGTAATTCCACCTTAGATCAACAGTATACAACCCCACAGTGATACCATATCAATATCAAGTCATTCTGATTTTGCTTTCAAAAATAAAAGCCCTTTCAAATTGTCCATAATTGACCTAACTTTCAGTGATTTCAAAATGCTCTAAAATGGAAAATTCCTGTTTCCACAGGGTAATTCCACTTTAGATCAACAGTATACAACCCCACAGTGACACCATATCAATATCAAGTCATTCTGATTTTGCTTTCAAAAATAAAAGCCTTTTCAAATTGTCCATAATTGACCTAACTTTCAGTGATTTCAAAATGCTCTTAAATAGAATTTTGCTGTTTCCACAGGGTAATTCCACTTTAGATCAACAGTATACAACCTCACAGTGATACCATATCAATATCAAGTCATTCTGATTTTGCTTTTCATAGTAATGGCCCTTTGAAATTGCCGATATTTGACTTAATCTTCTAACGATTCAAAATGCTCTAAAATGAAAAATTCTTGTTTCCACAGGGTAATTCCACTTTAGATCAACAGTATACAACCTCACAGTGATACCATATCAATATCAAGTCATTCTGATTATGCCTTCCAAAATAAAAGACTTTTCAAATTGTCCATAATTGACCTAACTTTCAGTGATTTCAAAATGCTCTTAAATAGAATTTTGCTGTTTCCACAGGGTAATTCCACTTTAGATCAACAGTATACAACCTCACAGTGATACCATATCAATATCAAGTCATTCTGATTTTGCTTTTCATAGTAATGGCCCTTTGAAATTGCCGATATTTGACTTAATCTTCTAACGATTCAAAATGCTCTAAAATGAAAAATTCTTGTTTCCACAGGGTAATTCCACCTTATATCAACAGTATACAACCCCACAGTGACACCATATCAATATCAAGTCATTCTGATTATGCCTTCCAAAATAAAAGACTTTTCAAATTGTCCATAGTTGACCTACCTTTCAGTGATTTCAAAATGCTCTAAAATGGAAAATTCCTGTTTCCAAAGGGTAATTCCACTTTAGATCAACAGTATACAACCCCACGGTGATACCATATCAATATCAAGTCATTCTGATTTTGCTTTCAAAAATAAAAGCCTTTTCAAATTGTCCACAATTGACCTAACTTTCAGTGATTTCAAAATGCTCTAAAATGGAAAATTCCTGTTTCCACAGGATAATTCCACTTTAGATCAACAGTATACAACCCCACAGTGACACCATATCAATATCAAGTCATTCTGATTATGCCTTCCAAAATAAAAGACTCTTCAAATTGTCCATAATTGACCTAACTTTCAGTGATTTCAAAATGCTCTTAAATAGAATTTTGCTGTTTCCACAGGGTAATTCCACTTTAGATCAACAGTATACAACCCCACGGTGATACCATATCAATATCAAGTCATTCTGATTTTGCTTTTCATAGTAATGGCCCTTTGAAATTGCCGATATTTGACTTAATCTTCTAACGATTCAAAATGCTCTAAAATGAAAAATTCTTGTTTCCACAGGGTAATTCCACTTTAGATCAACAGTATACAACCTCACAGTGATACCATATCAATATCAAGTCATTCTGATTTTGCTTTCAAAAATTAAAGCCTTTTCAAATTGTCCATAATTGACCTACCTTTCAGTGATTTCAAAATGCTCTAAAATGGAAAATTCCTGTTTCCACAGGGTAATTCCACTTTAGATCAACAGTATACAACCTCACGATGTTACCATATCAATATCAAGACATTCTGATTTTGCTTTCAAAAATAAAAGCCCTTTCAAATTGTCCATAATTGACCTAACTTTCAGTGATTTCAAAATGCTCTAAAATGAAAAATTCTTGTTTCCACAGGGTAATTCCACCTTAGATCAACAGTATACAACCCCACAGTGACACCATATCAATATCAAGTCATTCTGATTATGCCTTCCAAAATAAAAGACTTTTCAAATTGTCCATAGTTGACCTAACTTTCAGTGATTTCAAAATGCTCTAAAATGGAAAATTCCTGTTTCCACAGGGTAATTCCACTTTAGATCAACAGTATACAACCCCACGGTGATACCATATCAATATCAAGTCATTCTGATTTTGCTTTCAAAAATAAAAGCCTTTTCAAATTGTCCATAATTGACCTAACTTTCAGTGATTTCAAAATGCTCTTAAATAGAATTTTGCTGTTTCCACAGGGTAATTTCACTTTAGATCAACAGTATACAACCCCACGGTGATACCATATCAATATCAAGTCATTCTGATTTTGCTTTCAAAAATAAAAGCCTTTTCAAATTGTCCATAATTGACCTAACTTTCAGTGATTTCAAAATGCTCTTAAATAGAATTTTGCTGTTTCCACAGGGTAATTCCACTTTAGATCAATAGTATACAACCTCACAGTGATACCATATCAATATCAAGTCATTCTGATTTTGCCTTCCAAAATAATGGCCTGTTGAAAATGCCAATAACTTACCTAACTTTCAGTGATTTCGGAATGCTCTAAAAAGGAAATTTTCTGTTTCCACAGAATAATTTCACTTTAAATCAACAGTATACAACCCCACAGAGATACGATGTTAAGATCAAGTCACTCTGATTTTGCCTTCCAAAATAAAAGTATTTTCAAATTGCCCATAGACGACCTACTCGTTTAACGATTTCAAAATGCTCTTAAATTGAAAGATGCTGTTTCCACAGGATAATTCCACTTTAGATCAACAGTATCCAACCCGACAGTAAAACCATGTAAATTTTATGTTGGTCTGATTTCGCCTTTCAAATTAATGGCCCGTCGAATTTGTCCATATGTGATATACTCTTTCAATTATTTCAGAATGTTTTAAAAATGAAAATTGCTGTTTCAACACATATTGGGTTTTCATTTTGAAAAGCAAAATCAGACTCAATTGATTATGACAGAATTGAATCATAAAGATGATGTAAAAGGAAGCTGAAATTGCCACTAGGTTGTAATTGATAGTACGTTTATATTTTAAGTCTGTGGAAAGATGTCATTCTAAATAAAGAAATTACAAAACAGCTTGCAAACCAACCATGACATCTTTCCACAGACTTAAAATATAAAGTGAAAAAGGGGAGTGGAAAGGTACGAGTTGTCATCGAGGAAAAACGGGAGCTGGAAGCATGTAAATATAATAATAACCACTTCAGCCAAGAAGAGTGCCTGACGAGCCCAGTTGTAAGTAAGTTATTAAGACTCGACTGTACACCGTGTTCTCCTCCGAAAACAATAAGTTCCGTTGGAGCAGCCTTTCAACGGCTCTCTCTGTCTCTCGCAAGAAAAGTTGACCCACACAACAAAGTAAAGCTATTTTTCGGCTACAAGCCGACAGGGACCCCGCCGTATTAGTCAGAGGTCCCTTTACTACAGTTCGGAGTCGCGGACCTTCAGTAATAGTAATAAATCACACAGCAATAGTACATTCACGTTGTTGTAAAAAGCATGATAATATATTAAGTAATTCAAAGTATTCAGAATACGTTACTGTCATTGAGTAACGTAACGGAATACGTTACAGAATACATTTTGGGGCATGTATTCTGTATTCTGTAATGGAATACATTTTAAAAGTAACCTTTCCAACACTGCCATCCAGTTTGTGGAAGAGTGATTCCTGTGGTTGGTTACTTGTTGTTCCTAGAGTATTTGAAAGAGGAATGGGAGGCAGAGCATTCCGTTTTAAGGCCTGTCAGCAGACAGATGTTGTCTCCACTTTTAAAATTAGGTTTAAAACTTTCTATTTTGCTAAAGAATATAGTTAAGGCTGGATCAGGTGACCCTGAATTCTCCCTTAATTATGCTGCAATAGGTGTAGGCTGTTGGGGGATTCCCATGATGCATTGAGTGTTTCTTCTTCACTCACCTTTTTCACTCACTATGTGTTAATAGACCTCTCTGGATTGAATCTTTACTTATTATTAATCTCTGCCTCTCTTCCACAGCATGTCTTTTGTTTTGTCTTTTCCCCTTCAACCCAACTGGTGGTGGCAGATGGCCGCCACTCCCTGAGCCTGGTTCTGTCCAAGGTTTCTTCCTGTTATAAGGGAGTTTTTCCTTCCCATTGTCGAGAAAGTGCTTGATCATAGGGGGCCATATAATTGTTGGGGTATTATAGGATCTACCTTACAATATAAAGCACCTTGATGTGACTGTTGTTGTGATTTGGCACTATAGATAAAATGGAATTGAATTGAATTGATTTTAACTGAGTTCCCTTTATGAAGCCACATTTAGTTGATTTAACTGATTGGTGGACTGCAGTGATGTATCACAACGATCATCCTTGTTTGAGTTTGTTTTTAAACCAATTTACAAGCGGAGTTTTAAAAAGAATTAAATAGTTGAACTAGTCTGCACCCATGCTGGGACTAAAATGTAAATGAGCTGCTGATTTTGCATCATTGGCTGCCAAAGTTAGTAAAACTAGATCGATAGATAGATAGATCTTCTTTCCCTTGACACGTTGCCCTTACATTTTTTTTTTTTTTATTAATCTTTCAATTTCTGGCCGATCTGCTCATTAAAGCTTCTGTTCAATCCACCACTCTTTTTTTCTTTCTGACTTTCTGAGAGCAAATGTTAGACATAGAACATTCGTGTGTGTGTGTGTGTGCGCGCGCGCCTCAGATATATTTTATGTCAATCTGTCAGCCTCTCACTTTATCAAGTAAAAATTTAATAAATAAAGAACATTTTTCCCAGCCAAGATGTCGCTACATTGAAGAAAAAAACATGTATTTACATAGTTAGAAATTGATGTTAATTCACCGTCTTGATGGCACTAAGATAGAGGATTGTTGGTAAAAAGAGGTGTTGAATCTTTCTACCATAAGAAGTGCAGTTCTATTTTTTTAAATAATAACTGGGATGGGGTTTTTTTTTTTTTTTTTTTTTCTTTTTTGCAGCAGCAGCATTTAACTTAATTTGACACCTTATAAATGACATTCAAGAATCGAATTATTGTCTTTGAAATTCATAACTATTCAGGTCTCCTTCA
This sequence comes from Aulonocara sp. 'chitande type north' Nkhata Bay, assembly GCF_057382095.1. Lineage (NCBI taxonomy): Eukaryota > Metazoa > Chordata > Actinopteri > Cichliformes > Cichlidae > Aulonocara > Aulonocara sp. 'chitande type north' Nkhata Bay. The sequence goes on from NC_141345.1 coordinate 26,371,067, forward strand.
GCTCCTGGCATATTTCTATGAACACATAAGATCCCAAAACACAGACAGCCATAGCTCACGACTGAAAATCTCATGTTAGGATCTCCCACTCTTATAGACAGTGCAAGTGGGCGTACATCAGTGTCATCTAATAGGCTTAATTTGCTGTTAACACCTCATTATGTAGAGGATTTGCCATGCTGCTTAAAAGACATACATAAGGAATTAAAGTCTGCATAAGTAAGCATGTGTGATAAGATCACTTTTTACCAAGAAATTACATTACTCGTATTTAAGTGCATGTTTCACTCACTGTTTATTTTCACTTGCTATTCAGTTAAGTTTAGGCAAAGTCAATAATTGGTCAGGTGGCGGGGTTTGTGTGTCCCAGGGACCACAGAGGCTATGTTGTTGGGGACTTTTTGTCTCCTGGTAGGGTCTCCCATGGTAAATTTGTCCTGGTTGAGTGACCAGACAATGAGCAATTCAAAAATCCCCATGAGCAGAAGATCCAGGGAATAGTTCACCCTGCCTGAGATGGGGTTACTGGGGACATGTCCTGGAGCCAGGCCTGAGCAGGGTGCCCAAAGGTGGGCATCTGGTGGCCGGACCTGAGTCCACGGGCAGGTACACTCAGGCACCATGGGGGTTGTGTGCAATGTGTGCTGGGATCTCAGGCGACTGAGACTAGTGATTGGGACATGGAATGTCACCTGTCTGGTGGAGAAGGAGCCTTGGTGTGTGCGGTACTGGCTAGATACAGTCTGACTCACCTCACTGCACGGCTTGGGCTCTGGAACCAGTCTCCTTGCGAGGGGCTGGAGTTGCCCTTCTTATCCCCTCGGCTTGCTGCCTGTACGTTGGGGTTTTTACCAGTGGATAAGAGGGTTTGTTCCCTGCACCTTGGGGTCGGGAAATTGGTGGCTGTTCTAAAGTGGCTGTTGGTGTGGCGGTAAAAGATTATCTGTCTCTGCCTGTTAGCCTGTTTAAAAAAGCTAGAGGTTAAAAAATATATGACAGGGTGTATTGCATAAGACAGCTAAAAGCTGCATGTATTGAATACATGAAATTCATTGAATTGCACGGGAATAGATTGGTACTAGGTGAACGTTAAATGTCAAAACCAAGCTGCGCGTAAGAGGTAAGAGGGCAAACACTTGAACTAGAATTGTTGTTGGATCATTGGAGCAAGATGTAATATATATGTCATTGCATTTTCTTTCTTTCTAACCTTGGAACAAAGAAGCTTTGAATAAAATTTTAAGGTATAAATCTGACTTAAATCCAAAGGCATAAAAGTTTATATTAAAACCTCTATTTAACCAGTGGTTGAAAACCTGTAGCAAAACAGATGTATCTTGAGGTGGAAATTATGTCCAAACTACAAAATTCTGAATTTTTTAAAAAGAATCCAAGCAGCTAGAGGGACTTTTTTAATTAATAGCTCCAGGGAGACATGGAAATTATGACACATTTATTCAATTTTTAAATTTTTTTGTTATCTGCTATATTATTTTAACAGACTGCATTTTAATAGAAAAATGTTCATTCGTGCATGCATGCTTTATTTTTCCACAGATATGGCCCCAAAATCACGCCAGCTTGACTCATATCTAATGTCTATCATTTAATATACACTCAAAAAAATTAAATTGGATGGTTGTTACATTTACAAAATTCAAACTTGTAATGTGAACAAAATAATTTCATGTTTCTGTGGTGAACGTAATTAAATCATGTAGGATCTGCATGAAATCCAGCAACTTAATTTATTCTTGTTGAGATGACATGATACAATCTAGTAAGAGTGGTTAGTTGCCTGTATTCACAAAATTCACAAGATCAGACAAGAGTTCAAACCACAGGAAAATCACTAGGGTTAGAAGAGACAGACAACCATACACACACTATTAGCTATTTATTTATTTGGTTTAACCTGTAAAGGACAAAAAAGTACAGAAAATTCTATATAAAGCCTTGTAATCATAGTTTCCCTATTTTTTTTTTTTTTTTTTTTTTTTAAACTCTATATTGACAGCTCGGTGGCACAGTGGTTAGCACTGTTGCCTCGCAGCAAGAAGGTCTTGGGTTCAAATCTGCAATCTGGCCAAGTTTGCAGTGGGTTCTTTCTGGGAACTCTGGTTTCTTGCCACAGTTAAAGTCATGCATAAATTAGGGTTAGGTTAATTGGTGTTTCTAAAATATCTGTGAATATGAGTGCAAATGGTTGTCTGTCTCTCTGTGATAGACTGGTGACCTGTCCAGTACCCTATCACATCTGGGATAGGCCCCAGTGTCACTGCAACCCTGGTAAAGATAAGAGGAGTGCAAGTTATTATAAATCCATTAACATTTTATGTTAACAAGACTCTAGACTTTGTTACACTTTGTTGAACACTCCAAAAATAAATAACTCTATAAATGAATGTAAAATAATCATGGAAAGGATTTCCACATTAATAAATGGCTTTCTATCACAATTAAGCATTTTTGTTGCACTAACGTAATTTGCATTGGTTGGATCAACTCAATTAAATTAAGTTGGACTCAACTGTAGTAAAACAGTTGATTCATTATTAATTAAGTTAGTCCAACTCAAGTACATTAAGTTGGATTAACAGAATTGCTTAATGCTAAAATAAAGCAATTTAATTACGTGGAAATTCTTTCCATGATTTTTTTTATGTTCATTCAAAGAGTTATTTTTTTGAGTGTACAAACTGATCCAATGCTAACCTGGATTTTTTTCTTTCCTTCTAGGGCATCGAGCAGATTTGAATCATTGTCAGTGTGAAATGTGAAACTATCTAAACACTTTGACTCATTCTGGTAACCTGATTCTCTCTTTCACATTGGTTGTGGTTTAAAATTAGTAATAACACTCACTCACATACTTGTGTGGGGTCATCGTGGCTCAAGAGTTGGGAGTTCGCCTTGTAATTGGAAGGTTGCCGGTTCCATCCCCGGCTTGGACAGTCTTGGTCGCTGTGTCCTTGGGCAAGACACTTCACCCGTTGCCTACTGGTGGTGGTCAGAGGGCCCGGTGGCGCCAGTGTTCGGCAGCCTCGCCTCTGTCAGTGCGCCCCAGGGTGGCTGTGGCTACAATGTAGCTTGCCATCACCAGTGTGTGAATGTATGGGTGGATGACTGGATATGTAAAGTGCTTTGGGGTCCTTAGGGACTAGTAAAGCGCTATATAAATACAGGCCATTTACCATTTAAGGATGTTGTACTTTTTTTTATCAGCATTTCTCTTGAGCATATCAAGACAATCAATACTGTTTAGCTAGCCCTACCCACTAGCCACAAGTATGGTAGTTATTACAAATGATAATGGTCTAAGTGCTAGCTTGCATGTCATCTGCTAAAAAATCAATGATAGAATTGTAGCTGTTGCTGCACATTTCCACTCTCAGAAAAAAAGGAAGAAAAACAAAAACAAATTTTCAACAGCTTCTTTCTTTAAAGAAGTTCACCAGCATGTAGTGAACTAATAAGGTAATAGGGTAATGCAAAGGTAAGCTTTTTGAACAGATAAAACTCAGGTGTGGGTACTTTCTTTTTAATTTGCTTGCCTAATGTAATACACAAACAGGCATGTCTAATTATCATCCCTGCTGATAAAAAAAACCCAAAACATGGTCATTAATACTAAGAGTGACTTGATTCTGTTTGATCTGGAAATCTGGACAACACACACACACACACACACACACACACACACACACTTATCTACATAGCCAAAAACCCATACAGTGATCAATTAATTAATCTCTGACTGACAGCCTTGATTGGAACCTTAATGTAATCAATAAGAGCTGGAGAAATATGTGATGCACACATACTTGTGCACACACTCTCTAATTGCATACCTTTGTATAATACGGTGGTCTGCAGATAGTGTGTCATAGATAAGGGAAATTTAGCAAGAAGACGAACCAGCTTCAGATAGGCTGCTATAGAAGAGCTGACTAACTCACTCCAGGCTGATCGAATTATCCACAAAATCAGACTTCACAGGTAATCCAAGGGCACTGTCCTAGATACAGTAAATAGAACACACAGAGTAAAATACAGACGGTAATGTCAGGTCATAGCAGTTTAACTGAAGAACATGTTGTAGTGCCCTATCTATGATAAAAGAAGAAAAAGAAAAGTTAAGGTAAAAAAACCCCAACATGGTTTTAGTTTTCAAATTATTGTCTAAAGGTAAAAAAAAAAAAAGTCCATTGTTATCTGACTGTCTCCAATCAGCTGTACCTCTGACATACATATTAATAATAATATTATTAATAATATTATAATATAAAAAAAAAATAATAAACCTGTGTTATCACACATATGACTTTTTGCTTTGCTTGCATTAATTTCTATTGACATGCAATTTATTTTCTTTTTACTCTAAAAATAAGCATTGGCAAGAAAAAAGCCATTCCTCACACCAATTCCTGTCCACCACATTATCCAGAGATAATTTCACACTTGCAAATTCTTATTTGTTGTGGGTTACAACCCCAATTTGATCAAGGGAGGGTAGGGAGAATATCAGGGGTCAAGCAGGTCAGTCTTCTTTGTTATGACTTCAAACCTATGTGCATGTGTTTAGGACTAATGACTAAAATGTGGCTTTACACTGCCAAGAATACAATAGGGATTTAAACTAAATAGCATACAAAAAGGATTATTCTGAGTGTAAATAGGTAGCAAGACTAGCCAAAGGATCCAGAAGTGCAGCTCTTCAGCGTTTATCTATCATGAGTAGATGGCAATTGACTGCAGGTGACCTGCTTCAGCCAAGAGCGTGAGGGAAAGAAGGGCTACAGCTGAGGCCCACAAAGTCCATGCAGTGTTACTAGCAGCAGGTAGAAATTTAATCAAACAAACTCTGACACAATGCCCTGAGGCAAATGCTAGACAAAGTTGGTGAACGTGGTATTTAATTTATTTATTTATTGTGTGGATGCTTTAAGCATCCACACTATTGAGTTCCTGTTTCTCTTTATTCTTTATTATTATTTTTATTATTATTATTCTAGTTGCCACTTTTTCTGCTTTCTTTGGCACTTAACTACTTCCACAATTTTTATGCTATTTTCACCGTTCAAATTTTATACTATTCTGCTATTTCTGCTAAACATCGCTATGATTTTTGCTATTTTTTGCTATTATACTTTTTAAAATATTCCACTTTTTTCCTTTAATTTGTCCCATTGAAATGAATGGAAAACTTCCAAAATTCTGCTAAATTTTGCTTGTTTTTGAAACTTAACTACTTCCTCATACTTTCGCCTAGAACAACCATTCAAATTTTAAAATGTTCACAAATTATTGGGCTATTCAGGTATGATTCAGCTTTTTCAAATCTTTTACTGTTTTACTTTTATGCCTCTTAAAGTTTTGAGTTGCAAAATTATGATTTTTCACAAAATACATGCGTTGTAATGGTTGCTATGCTCTTGGCTTCCAGTGTGCCACTGAAGCTTTTGCAATTTTCACTTCACGTCCGAACAACTTCTTGCTACTTGCTCAATTTTCACTCAACTTCCACAAATTATACATCAAAACGTAGGTATTTTTGCTGGCTTTCAGAAAATGTCACCATCATTGTTGTGGGGTTTATAGAATTTTGGCAAATCTCCTCAGACCAACACAAGGTCTCAAAACTCTCCATATAAAGTCAATGGAGAGCTTGTTCAAAATCATCGCTGGATTTCTGTAATGAGAGGCATATTCGAATCGTCATATCTCCTTAACGAAGCGACTTTAAGACATGAGGCTTGTCCCGGTATATCTTCAGACACTCCTGACGCTCACAATTCAAGAATTTCTTTCTCACCTATTACCGTTCTGAAATGAATTGGACTTGTTTGAGGGTAGGAAATTTGTCCCTCGCTCAGATTTCTTCAGATTTCAAACTGTGGAAATGAACCACTTTTTTCTCTCGTCATAACTTTTTGTTGGATTTCCACAGAGACCTGAAAATTTCCATGATTGTTCACCAAAGCCTGCTGTCTCTTACGGTTAAAGAATGATATCGATACTCAAAATAGATTTAGAGTTAGAAAGCGTTGTTTGAGGGCAAGTCAAGGCAGTTTTTGCTTCGCTCTACTTAGTTATGGTGCATTACAAGTCAAATATCTTTAATAATTCATATTTTAATGATAAATTGTTAACACTGGAAGATTCCCCCATCTCTTCTGAACAAAACGGTGTAAGAATGACCGCTCTAGACCCTACGGTTAGGAAATTATGGTCATTTGTTTGAGGGGAGTCCTCACTATGAGAAATAGGCTGCAATAATCCTGTGCCTCTCTGTGCTGCGTGTGTAAAAAGATGCACCTGTTTTGGCGGGAAAACGTAAACAGCCACTCTGATTGGTGGATTTAAATTCGGCAGCTCTCTCCCTCTGTGTCTGTGTGTGTGTGTGTGTGTGTGTGTGTGTGTGTGTGTGTGTGTGTGTGTGTGTGTGTGTGTGTGTGTGTGTGTGTGTGTGTGTTTAGTGGGAGAGGGAGAACCCTACCCTTATTTGGCAGCATGTCATTGTAGGATTTAAATTGAATATAGTTAGACTGGTTGACTGGATTAGAGCCTGTGTTTGTGTGTCCCTCTCTGCATTTCTGTTTCAATATGCCTCCATATTTGTAATTTTGTAAGTTATTGCTATTCTGCTAAATCATAGTATTTCTGGTACTTTTCGGTACTTGTGGTAAATACAGTATTTCTGCTAAATTATAGTATTTCTGCTTTATTATACTATTTGTGCTAAAAGATAGCATTTCTACTAAATGTAGTATTTCTGCTTTTTATACTATTTGTGCTAAATTATAATATTTCTGCTTTTTATACTATTTGTGCTAAATTATAATATTTCTGCTTTTTATAGTATTTGTGCTAAAACATAGTATTTCTACTAAATGTAGTATTTATGCTTAATCATAGTATTTCTATATATTTCTGCCAGGTACCCAGGCAGCCAATCCTCTGTGAGGACTGAGACATTCAAATTTGCATATTGGGGCCTTCATGGCTTCTAAGCCAGCCAATCATATCTGAGGGCTGAGGAATTCAAATCCACAAATCAGGGCCTGCACGGCTTCCCAGCCAGCCAATCATATATGTGGTCTGAGGCATTCAAATTTGCATATTGGGGAATTCGTGGCTTCTAAGTCAACAAGTCATTCATGTCATATATCTCTAAAAATTCGCATTTTAATGATAAATTGTCAACACTGGAAGATTCCCCCATCTCTTCTGAACAAAACGGTGTAAGAATGACCGCTCTAGCCCCTACGGTTAGGAAATTATGGTCATTTGTTTGAGGGGAGTCGTCACTATGAGAAATAGACTGCAATAATCCTGTGCCTCTCTGTGCTGCGTGTGCAAATAGATGCACCTGTTTTGGCGGGGAAAAGTGCACAGCCTCTCTGATTGGTGGATTCAAATTCAGCAGCTCCCAGGCTGACCTAGAAACTTACTTCTCTCTCCCTGTGTGTGTGTGTGTGTGTGTGTGTGTGTGTGTGTGTGTGTGTGTGTGTGTGTGTGTGTGTGTGTGTGTGTGTGTGTGACAGAGAGAGAGAGAGAGAGAGAGAGAGAGTGAGTAAGCCTTTTAATGGGATGATCTCATTCTAAGATTCAAATTCAATATATTTAGACTGGGTGACTGAATTGGATCTTGTGTGTGTTTGTCTCTCTGTGCATGTGTGTTTCCTTATGTGTACATATTTGTGATTGTGTGGCTGTTATAGATTTTTTTGCTGATTTTTTTTCATTTAACAAGTATATTTGAGGGACCCTCAGCATGTTCAGCATTTTTTCACCTGTCCATTTTGCTTTTCCAATTTTTCTGTTTAAGTTATTACTATTGTGCTAAATCATACTATTTCTGCTATTTTATAAGATTTGTGCCAAATATAGTATTTCTGCCAAATATACACTCAACAAAAATATAAACGCAACACCTTTGTTACTGCTCCCATTCCTCATGGGATGGACGTAGAGACCTAAAATTCATTCCAGATACACAATATAACCATCCCTCCCAAACAGTGGTCACAAATCAGTCCAAATGTGTGGTAGTGGGCACATCTGCTATATTGAGGTAATCCATCCCACCTCACAGGTGTGCCACATCAGGATGCTGATCTGACATCATGAGTAGTGCACAGGTGTACCTCAGACTGCCCACAACAAAAGGCCACCCTTTTCTGCAACTTTTCAGCTTTTTCAGCTAGTTTTAGCAGACAGCTTCAGCTTTAAAGCAATTCAGAATTCATATGATTACAACCAATATGTATTGGAGTAAAAGAAACAAATGTGCAATGAACATGTCAGGAGTCGCTGTTAAAAAGTCTCATGGCAGTGGGGTTAAGGGACCTCCTGAACCTCTTGAGTCCTGCAGTGGAGTGAGATGAGCCTCTGCAGCTCCTACTGTGAGGATGCTTAGGCGATCACCAACACCAGCTCCTTGGTGTTGGTGTTCAGAAGAAGACTGTTCTTATTACTGCAGTCAGTTAAATAAATCTATCATAATAAAGTACATTTTAACATAATGACCTTGTGTTTATTTATGTCTTTTAACCATTATTTCAAATTCAAAGAATCCCATTTGAAACATTTATTAAACTTATAGAATTAAATTAAAAGTTGTTTTTTGTTGCAAAAAAATCTAGTATAATAATATTTAAATTTACATATATTTTCACGTTTTCCATGCCAATTTTGTGTAATTGCGGAGTTTCCCACTTTTCCCACTACTCGTGAATGCCTCCTTTTTTACGTCTCCGCCTGACTCCTGAATCTCCGTCCACTCTCAGCTCAATCCGTGCCGGTAAGTGCTGCTTCTCTGTCTCTCTTATCTGAAATGAAATGTCTATAAGCTGTATGAGGGATTTACCCAGTTGTTGTTAGTGACTTATGAAGCCAGTCGAAGTATAAGTCATGTTAAAGTAACACAATGGCTGCTTTTTTAGTGAAACGTTGTAATTTTACTATTTAAAAGGAGTGTTTGGTATGCTAGCCCTAAGTGCTAACGCCTAGCCTAGCTGCTATAGGCCCAGTGTGAAATTAATATGGTTCATTTGATTGTTTATTACAGTTATTGTGTTGTATTTGGTTCATTCGGTGTGTTAGTGTTTCTGAGTCTGTTAGGGAAGCTGAAGTTAGTTCTCTTCACAAATCAGTCAGTTAAAAACGGCCTCATTCTTTCGGTTGTGAGGTAATGAGCCGTCATTTTAGAACCACTGATTAGCTGCTGAAGCAGCAGGGTCGGCAACTTCAAAGGAGCCATTTTACCGCCATTAGCTGTGTCCCAAAACGTCGGCTGCATCTTTCGGAGGACCCAGCTTTCGCGGTCTACGTGGACCGAGAAGGCTGTGAAACTGGACGGTCTAGCCTTCAGATTTGCGTCACCGCTGTCTCGCTGGAGTTTAATAAACTCGGCCGTCTGCTCCTTGCTATTTAAAATATAACAGGACACTGGCGTAAATTCTCGACCGTTTAACGTTTATTGAGCTGTGTGAAAATCCCGGAGGACCCACCGGATGGATTAATAAAGCTTTATTTAATCTAATAATCTAATAACTTTGATCTCAGCCAAACCGATTTACTCCAGAACAAATAAAACACAGAAAAAGGCAAACAATTACATTTTTAAGTTATCAGAGTGACTTGTATATCATGTTTAACCTGAGTAGCGAAAGAGCGGGGGTCTGAACCCCCCTCCCGGCTTGCCATCGAGCCGGTGGGTGACAGACGTCTCTGAAAACGTCGGCACACTTTTGCAAATATGCGATGTCTTGATAAACCAAGCAGATATTTGTAATTTACACCGCTACTTTCTCGCCTAAAAATATGTTAAAAGTTTATTCGGGGAAATGAAGGACTCATTTGTCGGCCGCATTTGAGACAGCCTTCGTCGACTGGCTGTGACATAATCGGCCTTCAAATGCGGCCTCCGGAGGATGCAGCCGACATTTTGGGACACAGCTTCTGACTGAAAGCCGGGAGAAGAAGAGTCACGTGCCTGTACCGGTGTGTTTTTGTGCTGTGGGTTAATTAACAGAAGGGAGAGAGAGAGTGAGGATGAAACACATAATATAAGAATAATAACATCTCTTAACAAGAAGTTTTTTTTAATTAGTTAATTTTAGTTTTTTAGTTAAATTTTAAGAACTGTTTAACAAACACTTGTTTGTGCAGGTTGTTTTTTTTTTTAATGAAACCTACACCTGCAGCTCTGTTTAACTTCTCACTTTGTGAAAAACTAACGAAATATAAAAAAGTCCACCTTCAAATAAATAAAATGCAGCAGTGCACCATTAATATTATAAATATGATATGTAGATATTTAAAACAACAGCATATTAAATGATACTGTGTGCAGGTGATAATATTTTTAGGAAGCAGAATTTGAATGCAGAAGAACTCAAATGTTGAAGCCTACAAAAATAACATCCAAGCTTTCATTTATGATTGTTCATGCTTTGAAATTGTGATGTCAGAATTTGATAAAGTGTGCAGAGCTAGGTGTAGCAAATCATTGCTTATTAAATCTACTGTGTTATCTAATAGCACCAAACTAATAGAGCTATCACATAACTGAGAAACGTGTGTGGCTTATTACAAATGGATGAAACCACATTTTACCTTAATGAAGACAGTAATCTTTAATAAGGTGTAGAAAAAAGAGGAGAGTTGTTTGTTGCTGTGGTAAACAAAGAAGTGTACTGAATCTTTTGGACTACACAGAGTGATGCAGTATTGACTGTGATGCTGATTTGAGTTGTCTCATTCTGTGTTTTTGTGCTTTGTCTTTTGTTACGCAGAGTGAAAGAGATCTTTGGTTTTGCCTTTGCTGGTAAGTAAACAGTGATTGTAACTGAAGCAGTATGAACCTGGCATTGCGTAGCACATTTGGCAACTTACATACTTGACTTGACATTTGGCAACTTGACTTTTTGTGATATGTTTCCATTTACTGATTGGCAAAAACACAAAGTCAGGTTTTATTACATGGTGTAGGAAATATTTGGTATATCCTGCACTTGTGCCAACAAATATTGCTGGCTATTCTTTATATTTCTGTAGTAATGAATGCTTTTATTACACTTGCTATAGCCATGTGAGACGCTGCAGTTCATTTATCTCCTCTTTAGACTACAGTAAGCTAATAAAGCCTTAAATAAATTGAGAATTTTACTAGTTAATTTATGTCACAGTAAATTGGATTGTGTGTGAAGAGGCTCAACAGTCTGAATCATCAAACAGTGATCTGATGAATTGTTTCCTTTCTCTAGACTGCTGATCTGATCGTCTCAGTCTGGTAAGTAAAGGTTTGTCTGAGGGAAATGTTTCTCATTATAAATCAAATCAAATCACTTTTATTGTCACATCACATGTGCAGGCACACTGGCACAGCACATGCGAGTGAAATTCTTGTGTGCGAGCCCCACAAGCAACAGAGATGTGCAAACACAACAACACAAACGAGCAAAATACAAGATACAGGAGATTCAGTTTAGTGCAGTGAGTCAGCACAGCTCTTGGCAATCATCAGATCCTAGAAAAGTCTATGTAAACATTTCCAGACTTACAGATCTCTCTTATCATCATAGTACATTTTTAATTAGGCCCTAATATCGGCCATGCTAAGTTTATTGTAGATTTAGTGGAGTGTGTATTAAACATGCCCCAAATTTGACTGAAAAATGTAGAAACTGCTGTATAGGAGTCATCTGTCTCCAAATTTTTCATTTTGCCAAAAGTCATACTGAGTAAATTATTTTTTACTTTTATGTTAACTGCTCCCCAGACATTATGATATACTGTTGTACCAGGTAAGTACACACAGAAACGGGAATTTGAGACCTTTGGGCATTTAGGATCATGTGAGTTGAGTGCATGTAAGTGTGGTCTGAGACTGTCTGCTCTGACTTCATTGTGTGGGTTTAGCTTGACCATATAATGTTTATAGTAAGTTTCTGTAGCACCGCATCTTGGTTTACAGACTCTGTTTGTTTTTATTGTGTTAATAGAATGCAAAAATGTCCTTAGAAATGTTCCACCACCATATGATAAACATTTTCATTCAGTTGAATCTAATAATGTACTGTACAACTCTTCAGTGTATAATATATGTTCTGTATTTTTCGGACTGTAAGGCACACTAAATTCTAAGGCACATTAAGCCAAACAAAACAGATAAGTCAAACTTTATTCAACTCATTTACAATAACTCTCAAAATACAGAACAATACACTCACTTTTCAGGATTTATGGACTGATGAATGTGGATTGATCAGTTTGAAATCTGCTTCATAAGCATGGCTCTCAACAGGTGCCAGGCCCTTATACACACACACCGTATTATGTTGAAGCACAGTACGAATTACTCTACGAGGGTGCTGACTATGGTAGCCATGCTCCGACAATACATCAAGTGGTGCTGCTTTGTAGCTTACCAAAGTCATACTAAAACATTTGACAGATTTGACAGAGTGCCGTGTAGCACATAGAAGTGGTTTGAAATCAGTAAGCACAACCATACATAAGGTGCACTGTCTATTTTTGAGAAAATTAAAGGCTTTTAAATGTGCCTTATAGTCTGAAAAATACGGTAAAGCCAGGTTTATTGGAAGTGTGTCTAATTCCACTTTCTTTCTGTCTTACAGGTGACCTGCTGCAGAAAACCCTCTCCCTCTATCATTAACAAGCCATTAACAAGCAAATTCAGTCTGTCCTATCACTCTCCCTCTCCCTGCTCCATCTTTTTTGACAAGGGATTCTATCTTCTATCATTTCTCCGCCATGTACTCTATCTAATTTTGACAAGCATAAGCCCTAGTTTGACAAGAAACCAAGTTTGACAACAAACCAAGGTTGACAACAAACCAAGTTTTTGGAAATTGAAGTTACCGCAACTTCGACGATCTGTTTTCAGAAATCTGAGAGATCTCTGCTCTCACTGCTCCTTCTTTCCTGTCGTTAAACTCTCTCATATCCACTCATTTTACTGGAAATTACAAGTAAGAAGTTGAATATACAGTACAGTAGAAGTCACTGTAGAAACTACTTACACAGCCCTACATTTGTCATTTTAATTTTGCATTACACTTTGGAATAAACATTGATTGGCTGTTTGGCTTACAGGTGCAATTGCTTTGATAAATTATATAAAATATACACCTCTTAAAGGTTTATTTGTAATAAGACAATCTGGTTATTTTGTAATATATACATTCAGACTGCTCTATTTACATAAATATTAAATTAGATTGAACTACATTTTTCAAGTCGGTTTCATTGACTATAACATTTGACTACATTAAGTTTATACTAATATTATTTAAGGACAAACCCATTTCTGTTACTCAGTGTAAGTATTGAGTTACAATTGTCATTGAGAAGCTGCCCTGAGGACCCAGACTTCCTGTTTCCTGACTGCTGCAGAACATCCAGCTGAAGAATCCTCATCGCCTGTCATCTGATCACTACACCACCACAGCTCCTTATATTTGCTTTAAATTTTAGATATCTGAAAGATTTACACAAAGTCTACTTCAAAGCTAAGAGTTTTATTATAGCCTGTTGATTGATTGTTGAGATTTATTCTGCATATTACTTCACAGAAGTATAGACCTATTCATTAACCAGTCTGGTTAAAAAAAAGAATAATATACAGTTTTTGAAAAAGCTACAATAAAACCTTTTAAGGATCTTTCAATAACTTTTATATTGAGTTTGTATTTAAGCCAGCCTTTTTACATCAATTAAACAGTTATAAGAACACTTTACCATTTGTATAGTTTTACATTTATCCATTTAATAGAAACTTGAGGAGTTTTTCCGTGTTTACAGGTTGATTTTTGTATACATTTGTGTATAAATACATATAAGGTCCAGTTTGTACTTGCACAAAATGCCAAGGAAAGGTCAAAGGTCACAGGCCCAGAAGCTTAGATGGCAAAAGGAGAAGGAACAGGTAAATGTTTCTCAGACCGGTGAGCAGGTAAAGGTGTCTGTTACAAGTATTCCCAGTCCAGAAGTGCAGCTCAGCGTTCAGACAGCCGCAGTGTCTTATGCAGATGTGGTAAAGAGAGGTGTTAGCTCATCATCTGTGCCAAATGCTAAAGTACAGCAGGTAATCCAGACTGAACCCCAGCTAACTGTGCAAACGCAGCATGATGGAGAAGCTCCAGGACCATCTCATGTACAGGTTACAAACAGTGAAAGTTGCCCACGAGTGAGTAGCATCTGTGCATCCCGAAGCCAGGCCAATGCTAAGTATGGAAAGTACCGGAATCAGCAATGCATGGCGAACAGTTTGGTTTTCCTGTCATTCTTACACGAGGATGAATTCATTACCAGAGCAGATCTTAACCGTGTGTTGGACAAAGGCCATGCCGTGTATTCAGATGCCAGAAAGAGGTTTGTGAACAGCGTGTTTCTAGCCTGCGATGAACTTCCCTCAGTTGTCACCAGCCGCAGACACGAGTATCAAGTCGACATGTCTCAGTTTGCTCATTACGGCACATTTGATGGTACAGATCACTTTCCGAGCCTTGAACAGGGACTACAGCGTTTGGCTTCAGAGTTTCGCTACGCTTTGCTAGTCATGGGAGGAACAGTCATCGCAGTTTGCAGGCTGACTTCAGGTGAATACGCATACTTTGACCCTCACCCACGTAAGTCTACAGGAATGCCATTGTCGCTAAGTGTAAGTGGTGGAACTGCAGTTGTGTTAAAATTCACACGTCTTAACGACATGATTGACAGGATCAAACGTTTGTACCGAATGTGTAGCATCGCACCAACCTGCACTTATGAACTACAGCCTGTTGAGTTCCACAGTGAAAACGCTGCTGACCAAAGAGATGCTGATGAAAACAGACAAACAGCTACAACTGTTCCAGCACCAGCTTTAAATGAACCTGAATTTGAAACCCCAAAGTCCACTGAGCAGACACGGAAAACTGTGGCCGACACTTTAGCTACTGAAGTGATGTCATCCAGAGTGGATTATTCAAATGAGCCAGCTGCTGAGCTGAACAATCGTCCTTCTGATTATTTAGAAATAGAAACCTCTGCATCTTCTGTAAGAGACACTCAGGTAATAAAAGATTCTGTTCCTCAGAATGATTTAAACACTGCCTCCTGTTTAACTATGACAACAGAGGAACTCTCACATAAACTGTTGAAGCATAATAAACAGCAAAGGAGAAAGATTAGGAGACAACTATTGGTCCAAGAAAAACTATCACAGAGAAAGGAAAATGAGAAAAAGAAAGAAAGACAGATGTACACTTTTGATGAAAGCTTTAAGGCAAAGAAAAAAGATTCTAGTAGAAAGTCTCATGATTCTGATCACAGTAAGAAAAAGAGTGTGTACAAAAAGAATCTATATAAACTCAATGCTACATACAGAGAGAAACAGAGAGAACATTTTAGAAAAATCTATAGAGAAAGTGCTAAAATTAGAGAGAGAAAAAGAGAACGTGTCATAAGGATGTATAAAGAAGATTCTTTATTCAGAGAAAAGCAGAAGGAACGAATAACAAGAACATATAGAGAATCTCCCGTGTTCCGAGAAAAGCAGAAGGAACGAATAACAAGAACATATAGAGAATCTCCCGTGTTCCGAGAAAAGCAGAAGGAACGAATAACAAGAAAATACAGAGAATCTCCCGTGTTCCGAGAAAAGCAGAAGGAACGAATAACAAGAACATACAGAGAATCTCCCGTGTTCCGAGAAAAGCAGAAGGAACGAATAACAAGAACATATAGAGAATCTCCCGTGTTCCGAGAAAAGCAGAAGGAACGAATAACAAGAAAATACAGAGAATCTCCCGTGTTCCGAGAACAGCAGAAGGAACATGTAAGAAGAAATTACAGAACTTGTGCTGAATTCAGAGAGAAACATAAAGCTTACATGAGGTCATATGTTTCTAACCTATATAAAGAAAGTGTAGAATTTAGACAGAAAAAAAAATGTTACATCACTAAACGTTATGGAGAAGAGAGACAATTTCAGCAGCAACACAAGGACAATATGAGAGAACGAATGAGAGTAAAATATTGGAACAGTATTTCTTTTAGACAGATGCATAATATCAGATGTGCAATGAAAATAAAAAGAAAATATCGTCAGATGCATCGACCAGCTGAAAGTTTACAGTGTCATCCAGATAACACTTTA
Organism: Aulonocara sp. 'chitande type north' Nkhata Bay; assembly: GCF_057382095.1. Classification (NCBI taxonomy): domain Eukaryota; kingdom Metazoa; phylum Chordata; class Actinopteri; order Cichliformes; family Cichlidae; genus Aulonocara; species Aulonocara sp. 'chitande type north' Nkhata Bay. The sequence continues at coordinate 26,387,238 of NC_141345.1, forward strand.
ATGAATGAGGCCATATCTCGTTTCAGATCCAACATTAAGTCAGCACCATCTTATGTTTGTACTGTTTGTCTAAAAGCTTCTTTTCCTAATCAGGTGAAAATCTGCAAAAGAGAAAATTACTCAAAACACCAGACTGTAGCTCAGCAGTGTCTAACTGGTAAATTTGTTCATGTGTGTGATGAAGCATGTAATGATCACTGCAGCTTTCCTGTTGAGAGAAAAAAAGAATATATCTGTCACACGTGTCACAGTTCCCTCAAAAGTGGACGCATGCCAAGACTTGCTGCTGTTAACAGTTTAGAACTGCAGGATATTCCAGCTGAACTGTGCGATCTCAACATTCTGGAGAGACATCTGATTGCCAAATGCATACCTTTTGCTAAGATTATTCCACTTCCAAAGGGCAGACAAAGACTCATACGTGGTAATGTGGTGTGTGTACCATCTGAAGTCCAACAAACAGTTGACTGTTTGCCTCGGTTAAGAAACCATTCCCAGATCATGAGGATAAAGCTGAAAAGACGACTGTGCTACAAAGGCCATCAGCTGTTCCAGACTGTTACTTGGTCTAAACTAATTCAAGCCTTGCATAAACTGAAACATATTCATCCACAGTACACAGATATTATTATCAGAGATGATGCATTGCTTTGTGATCCAACGTTACCTGATGATGACAGCAGTGATGAAGCCAGCATGGGAAGCGATGATTATGATGAAGCAGATTTAATGGAAATTGACAACTATGAAAAAGATGCCCTTTTGTGCGAAAGTGAGTCTGAAAGTGAACAAGCTATTAATATGCAACCCTGTGATGAACAACCAGAGGAACAAAATCCTGATGAACCAGAAAGTGATTTGAACAATGGAGGTTTTGCTCTAGAAAGCTGTCTGCAGCCTGTTGACATTTCAGAAGAGATTCTTTGTTTCACTGATAACACATATTGTGTGGCTCCTGCAGAAAGAAACAATCCTGTTAGCTTCTTCAGAACTCCTTATTTGGAAGCCATGGCATTTCCTGTGCAGTTTCCTACTGGTCAGAATACACTGGATGAAAAGAGACTTCTTAAACTCACACCGAGTGCTTACTTCAAGTCAAGGCTTTTTAACATTGATGCAAGATTTGCTAAAGACACAAATTACCTGTTTTTCTCACAGTTTGTCACTGAAATACATTTGGCTAATTCCAGCATGACAATACAGCTAAGGAAAGGTAAAACTATGACCAAAGATGGACGCAAAATCACATCAGGAATGTTACAAAGTAAGACAGAAGTAGAGAAGCTGGTAAGAAATAAAGATGCAATCAGATTTATGCAGCCACTAAGAGGAACTCCAGCTTACTGGCAGAAAACTACCAAAGATTTATTCAGTATGATTCGTCAAATAGGAACACCTCAGTTCTTTGTCACTTTCTCTGCTGCTGAGATGAGATGGCCTGAAGTGATTCAAGCAATAAAGAGACAGCAAGGTGAAGAGGTTGATTTTGAAGCCCTGGACTGGTCAGAAAAGTGTGAAATTCTAAGATCAAATCCAGTAACCACCATGCGGATGTTTGATAAGCGTGTTGAGGCTTTGTTCAGAGATTTGCTTTTTTCTCCTGCACAGCCCCTTGGTGAGATCATTGATTACTTTTACAGAGTTGAGTTCCAGCACAGAGGTAGTCCGCATATACACATGTTGCTGTGGATTCGAGAAAAGGTAGAAGTAGATGTGGATGATGACCAAACTGTCTGTGACTTTGTGGACAGATACATCTCAGCTCAACTCCCTGATCCAGACAAACAACCTGAACTGCACAAAAAAGTCACTGAACTACAAAAGCACAGCAAGAACCACACAAAGACATGCTTTAAGAGTGTGAACTCTGGTTGTAGATTTGGGTTTCCAAAACCACCATCCACAAGAACAATGATTGTGAGACAGGATGAGGATTCAGACACTGAAGCTGCAAAAGCCAAACTCAGACCTTTGTTGAACCTGCTGAAGGAACCTGAAGCTGCTTCCCTCACCATAGAGCAGATTCTGTCACGATGCAACTTGACAATGAATGAGTATGAACAATGCCTCCAGAACATAAACAAGAAAACAGCTCTGATTCTGAAACGTGACCCAAAGGACTGTTGGATCAACAATTACAACCCAGATCTGCTTGAAGCCTGGAACTCTAATTTAGATGTCTCATTCATTTTGAATGCCTATTCATGTGTAGAATACCTCTGTAAATATATAACAAAGAAAGAATCTGGCCTCTCTGAATACCTGAAGACAGTTATTGACAACTCTGATAAGAACACCGTCAATGAATGTGATGAAATGAGAGCTGTGATGCAGGCTTACTCAAAAAAGAGAGAGATCAGCGCACAGGAGTGTGTGACTCGAGTCTGTGGCCTAAAAATGAAAAAATGTTCCCGCAGTGTTGTATTTGTACCAACAGATGATAACCCAGTAAAAATGAGTCGGCCCATGAGCTTCCTGGAAAGCACAACACATGACAGCTGTAATATTTGGATGACAAGTTTGAGTGATAAATACAAATGCAGACCTGAGACCCCAGAATATGAGGAAATGTCGCTGGCTGATTTTGCTGCCCTGTGCCGGTTGGTGAGTGGTCCAAATGAAGGAAAAGATGTGCTTCCTCTTCTAAACCAGCTTGGATTTGTACAAAGGCGAAAGAATGATAAACCAGCTATAATCAGGTATTACCACTGTTCACAGGAAAAAGATCCTGAGCAATATTATGGTCGACTGTTGAGACTTTACCTTCCACACAGATCAGAGCAGGAACTGAAACCACAATGTTTCCAAACCTATCAGTCCTTCTACAACTCGGGTTTTGTGCGACTTCCATGTTCAGACCACAGTGAGTCTGTGAAACGGATTGTGAAAAGAAATAAAGACAAGTATGAGAAGAACTCTGAGGATATTGAGAGTGCACTGGAAGAGTTTGAACAAAATAGGGATGTTGTGATCGATGAATGGTGTAATCTTGCTCCTGAATCTGAAGTTGTGAGGCTGCAATGTGATGAGAATCTTCCTGAGAGACATTCTGATGATGAGAACGAACAGGAGAATGTCCCTGACTACAGTCGTCAGTCTGATGCTGTAACAAAGATCAGAGCCATCAGAGAACAACCTGCAGTAGATCCAGCCGTGGTACGTGTAATGTATCAGAATCTGAACCAGAAGCAGGCCTGCGTGTTCTATGCCATAAGAGACTGGTGTATTCAGCGAGTTTGTGGTTTGAACCCAGATCCATTTTTCTTCTATATCAACGGTGGTGCAGGAACTGGAAAGTCACATCTGATTAAATGTATTCACTCTGAAGCATCAAAGATCCTGAGCAGACTGCCTGCTAATGCAGAAGAAGCTGACATATCAAATCCAACTGTTTTACTTACTTCATTTACCGGGACAGCAGCTTTTTCTATCAATGGCTCTACATTACATTCTCTACTGAAACTACCCAGGAGTCTGAAACCACCCATTCAAGGACTTGGTAACCAACTGGATGAAGTCAGATCTGAGCTGATGAATGCAGAAATTATTGTTATTGATGAGATTTCAATGGTTTCAAAACCCCTTTTTGCCTATGTGGATGCAAGACTGAAACAAATCAAAGGCACTCAGAGACCTTTTGGTGGAATGTCAGTTTTAGCTGTTGGAGATTTTTACCAGCTGCCACCAGTGCGACAGTCTAAACCTCTCTGCGTTTACGATCCAGAACAGATTGACCTATGGCAGGAACATTTTCAGATGATCACTCTAACCGAGATCATGCGTCAGAAAGATGATGTGGCCTTTGCAGAGATGCTGAACAGGATTAGAGTGAAAGAAAAGACGGATGAGCTTTCTCAGTGCGACAGAGATTTGTTGTCACAGGCTGTGACTGCACCAGAAGAATGTCCAACTGAGGTCTTACACATTTATGCCACCAACAAGAATGTGGAATCCCATAACACAGATACCCTGAAGAAGCTTCATTCAAACATCATAATCATCACTGCAGACGATTTCCAGAAGGATAAACGTACAGGCAGAATGGAACGAAGAGACAAACCATTTACAGGTGGGAGAAATGATTTACCTGACACTCTGAATGTTGCTGAAGGAGCTCGAGTCATGCTGACCAGAAACTTGGACACACTAAACGGTTTAGTCAACGGTGCTTTTGGTATACTGGTAAAGGTGGTGAGATCTGAAAATGATGGACACATAATCAAACTGGGGCTCAGAATGGACAACCGGCAGCCTATGAGACACAACCGCAGTGCTAATGCAGCATCTGATGATCTGGTTTACATTGAGAGAGCAGAGGAGAGTCTGAAGTTTAAAGGAGCGGTACGCAGACAGTTTCCTGTAAAGCTAGCATTTGCCTGCACAATTCACAAAACTCAGGGTCTTACAACACAGACAGCTGTAGTTTCAATGAAGAACATTTTTGAACCAGGTATGGCTTATGTTGCTCTCAGCAGGGTGACGTCTCTCAGTGGACTATATTTGCAGGACTTGGATGAGAAAAAGATTTACTCCAATCCCGAGGTAACTGCAGCACTCCAAACCATGAGACAAGCCAGCGTTGAGGAAATGATGCCTCTTCTTCAGGTCAGAGAAACAGCCAGCAGACTTGACACTCTTACACTGATCCATCACAATACGGAGGGTTTGCCATCTCACATCAGTGACATCAAGAGTCATCATGAAATGTGTTTAGCAGATGTTTTGTGTCTCACAGAGTCTCACCTCCAAGGCTCCTTTGTTGCAGACAGTCTTCATTTGGACGGCTACACCATGTTCAAACGCAACAGACATGTGTCCTACACAAACTTTCCTCACATGGCCAGCCGAAGTGGTGGGGGAGTTGTTGTGTATTTGAGGAATCATTTTCAGGTTCAGGTAAAACAGTATCTGCATAATGTCACTGATCTTGAGTTTTTAGTGTTGAAGGTTCAGGCTCCATTCCCTGCACTCATTGCTGTTGTGTACAGACCCCCTGACTACAGTTTGACACCATTCATGCAAAACCTGGTAAGTCTTTTAGATTCCCTTGAAATAATGGACTGTCACCCAATCATTGTGTGTGGAGATTTTAATGAGAACCAGTTGCAGAGTGGAAGAAAACAGATTCTGGAGCAGTTTCAGTCGAGAGGGTATTCACAGCTGATCACTTCTGCCACTACAGACAAGAACACCCTGCTTGACCTCATTTTTATTTCTCAGCCAGATCAATGTCTCCATTCCGGTGTTCTGAGATCATACTACAGTTACCACAACCCTGTGTTTTGTGTCCTGTCCTCGAGCCAATCATGAAGTCGTCTGGTGAGTTTTGAAACAATTACAGATCATGTTTGTTACAGAGTTTACTGATTGTAGAGTATGAAAAAGATTTTTCATTGGAAAAAATTGTCTTCCCTACTCTGTCTGTAAGAAGACCCTTTCTTATTGCAATGTTATTAATCATGTCACCAAATCATGGCTGTACTTCATGCAGAGCCGGGAGATCTGCTTTCTGTTATCATGCACCTCAGATCTGAAATATACTGCATTAAACGGACATAATTTATTTTTTATTCTCATGTTTTAAATGACTAAATCTACTTATACATTTTTTCATGGATGTTAATTGTCATCTCCTTTTTTGATACTTTTTTTACTCTGACGTATGTATCTCAACAAACGAGATCTTCCCCTCCAAGATGCTTTCAAATATGAAATAGTAAATAAATAAATCACAGATAAATGCAGGTATTTATTATGGGTCACATGAATAAATACAGACAATTATATTTTCTTGATTATAGTAAATTTTGTAGAATCAAATGTTTTTTGGATGAATGAGGTTTTGCTTATCATGTTTTACAGGTAAAAAATGTTAAAAGTTTTAAACTATCTTTAGGCTACCAGAGATGTCTATAATTATACATTATGTAGAGAAAAACATTTTCACAGCTTACAGAATTTGTATAAAAACTGATTTAGAAGTACATGGAAAGTTTCTGCATCAATTTTCTGACTTGGCCTTTATCCGGGTGGGTTTGGGTTTGGGTGGATAAAGGCCAAGTCAGAATTCTCTGAGCAGCTGGAAAAAGCTGCTAATAAACAAAGACATCAGAAAGCGGGGGCTTTAGGTGTAGCCCCCGCTTTCTGACGCACTAATTAGATTTAGTAACTGACACCCCATACCAGCATTATATAGACACTTGGGGGCTGAGATGGGTGGGTGGGGAGGTGGTGTTAAAAGCACTTTATGTTTTGTAGATGTATTTTTTTCAGACAGGGCACACACAGTCCTGTTTCCTTTGTGGGAAAACCTTCAAACTTCACCATCCTCAGCTGAAACAACAACATCTTAACACCATCTTCATGAACTGCTGAGCCAAACCTGATCCATCAGTGCTGGACTGCACAGATAACTACATGCCACACAGAGACTGCTGTTTTATGAACTGCCATACCAGTATGTCTTCAATGGAGAAGATGACACACCCATCACCTGACCTCCTGCCTGATCTGGAGACCATCATGATGCTGCCACACTACACACCTCTGAGACCATGAATGATGACTCCTACTGAGGAAACTGTATTTCCTGTCAGAGATGCTCAGTGATCCTCAGAGCAGAGAGCGGTATGATTCTTTATCTTTGATAAAAAATGTCAGTGTTTTTAATTCAATTAATTAATTAAAATCCTGTTTAGTGCATAAATAATTCCACACTCAAATGATTATACTTGTTGACACTTTTTGAGTTTTAATTCACATTATGGATTACAAATCTATGCTTTTTCTACTCTGTCTCTCTGTGCAGGTATTGCTGTCTTCTGAGTTCTTCAGTGTCCCAACTGAGACATTCAAACCTCATTGCAGAGCTCATGTCTTTCCTCACCATCATGTGAGTGTGAGATTGCTCTGGATTCTGGTTATGTGGCCTGCAGCACCTATAAGGTATTTCAACATTGTTCATTGCATAACTTATTTGTAGTTTTTAGGCCTTAACACAAATAAAATGTTCCTTTTTCTGTATTTTTTAGAACAAGCTCGTCCAGTGTGCCTGCATTCCAGCTTCTTAGACTCTACTCAAGTGGACAGAGTATCAGTGTTTGGCCACTCTTACAGACACCGACTTCTGTCAACTCACTGCTACTGATCAGGCACCTGACTCCAGGAAGACAGAGGGCTGCAAGCCTGTCATCGTTTCCAGTGTGGCTTTGTATTCTTGGGGTAGCATCAGATTTTTCCCACAAATATTCAAAGGTAACACTTATTTTAAGCGTAGTTATTAAGTCAAAAGTCTTCCCTTGTGTTAATTTTATTTTTTTTATTTGTTTTTGTTTTCTTTTAGATTTATGTGCACTGATCGGATGTGGTGGAGCTTTGTTAACTGTGTGGAAAACATCTGTTTGTGATGATATTTACAATGAGGCTTTAAGGTGACAGTTTCCATGTAATTTCAATCCTTTTACTAAGCAAAAACATGTTTGCAATTAACATATTTTTTTTTAAGTTTTGTCTTCTGGATTTCTGGTTAACATTCCTCTGTGACAGCAAATACTAAACTGGTCCAAGTACCCAGCATATCATTGGTCAAAGGCAAAAAGGACCACATGTCACACTAGCAATGAATTATTGACTGTGTTTGTGTCATCAGATTTAACTAACAATATCAGACATATGAAACTGAACTCTGGATTAATGTGCAGATTTTTTTTGTGTTTTTTTTTATTGTTGAATAATTATTTTGTAGAACAAACCCAATCTATTTACCCAAACAATGTAACTTGTTTGGGTAAATAGTGGATTAATATATCTAAGTCTATAAGTATAGCAAGCTGAATTCATACAGACACACAGCTCTAAATCCTGGATTGTAGGATGTACAAAAATGATCATGTGATTATTATGGACATTTAAATAACTATATCTATTGAACCATTACATGTATTCTTTTTAGAAATTACACAATCTCAAAATGTGAAAAAAGAAAGTGTTTAAGAGAATAAATAATGTGTGTTTGTATGAATCCTGCCTTAGTATGGGGTGTCAGTAACTACATTAGTATAGAGTAGGTCTAACAGTGGTTTTCCACATCTGCTCTAATACAGCAGTCCCCAACCTTTTTTGCGCCACGGACCGGTTTATGCCCGACAATATTTTCATGGACCGGCCTTTAAGGTGTCGCGGATAAATATAACAAAATAAAACTAGTACCGGTACTGAAAAAAAGAAAATTTATTCATAACACACGTGAAAAGACCCAGGAAAACCGAGTAAACGATAAAAACGATAACAAAATAACGCTGAAAACCGATAAAAACCCTGAAAACTATACATTTCACACCTGAGCCTCATCTCTCGCGGCCCGGTACCAAACGACTCACGGACCGGTACCGGTCCGAGGCCCGGGGGTTGGGGACCGCTGCTGTAATATATATAGATAATGGGTCAGACATATAAAGTCATTTTGAAAAGTTCATAAAGGTCATTTATATGTGTTCCTCTTTATCATTTTATATCAGGTCAAACAGCTGACTTGAGTTTTGATCAGAGTAGAACCATAACATTCATGCTAATGGTTCTACTGTTTACAGTTACTTTATGATGGATTTCACCCTGGTCACAGCACTATGTGAAAAGCTGTTAGAGGTAAAGTTAAGCCAATTAATACCTCATCATAAGTCACTCTCTAACGCAAAGCAGTGATTATTTTTCACTGTAATTTATTCCACAACGATGTTCTTTATTTGATCCTTGTTTCTTTAAATATGCAAATCGATTGTTCAGCTGTGTGACTCTCCACACCTCAAATATATCACAATGTGGACTTCATTTTGACAGTATTTTGTAGATTGGTACCATATTTATCATCAAATCAGGAAACTGTAAACTAATTGAAAAAATTAAGCTTGTGAAAATTTTAATGTGGCATAGGAACATGTTGTTTATCCTTGCCAAATGGTATTTACACAAAACTCCAGCAAATCAGAGGATATATTTTTGTCTCTCACTTGCTATATATGTGTATATTTTTGCAGTTAATAGCCTATCATGTGTCTGCGCATCTTAGGGCCATAAACATAAACATGGCAAACAAGGATATGTTCACAATTCCAACAGATGCTTCAATTGTTTGTATAGATTTTAGATCAATTTGATTTGCATTTTCTATTAATATTTTTCTGTTTGTCCCAAATGGTATTTTTATTTCTTTATGCCATTATTGTAATCATTGGAAACAACTGAGTAAATATTTTGTATCATATGTTTCTAAAAATGTTTGAATGTTCTACTTTTCTACTACTGGTTTTCTACTTTCTAAACTTTCTGTCACTTTTTGGCATTTCAATAACATTATTTTTGGGTGTTTTAATCTCTGACCGCAGCATCTTGTGCATTTATTACCTAAATGTTGTTTGTGTGGGTCTTGCCTTTGTTATGTTTTTTTGCCATTTTTAGATTTCACCAGCTGTGCAAACTCGCAATTTTACCTTGGTTTTGTTCCACATTAGTTTATCTGCCGGCACGTTTTCTTCCTTTTCTAATGTTTTTGGTAATTTTTCACAGTTAAACAAGTAACTTTGAGGTTACTTCAGCATTTTCAGCTGTTATCTGTTGACAGTTTTGCCTAATTATTACATTTCTGCAAATTTCTAGCAGTTCTGATAAGTTGTAATATTTCTGCCAAGTTTTTAATTTTCTACTAAATTATATTATTTCTGCTAGGTTACACTACTTTTGTTTGTTATGTTATGTTAAGTTATGTTATTCTAAATTATTGCATTTCTGCTAAGTTATTACATTTTTCTTAACTTGATATTGTTCTGCAAAGTTATTAAAATTTCAGCAACTTTTTAAACACTGACTTTGATTTCTTCAGCTTCTTCAGCTATTTTCAACTATTTTCAGCAGACAGCTTCAGCTTTACAGTTTCCTCTAAGTGATTGCAGTTCTGCTAAGTTATTACATTTTAGCAAAGTTCTTTTGCTTCTGCAAAGTTTTTACAATTTCTGCAACTTTTCAGCTTTTTCAGCTAGTTTTTGCATACAGCTTCAGCTTTAAGCATCCACACTGCATTTTCGCAGGAAATGCAAATTTTTCTAGTTTATTTTGGCTTCCATGTCTCGTGTGGATTCAGAAATTTAAAGTTCTAAATGTGCATCCAATTTAAATTTCTGAACAGTGTGATAGGATTCCCAAGCAATGATTCTCCAAAAGGCCACAAGGAATGAATCATGGTAAATCAATGCTTGCAGCCCTTTTGACACTCTTTGGATTTCAGTGTTGAAAACTTTTCTACAAGGATCCAGTTTGGGTCACAGAAGCACATTCTTCACTAGCTTTTTGCAAAGGCTCTTTGTTTTGCTTGCAGCTCAGTGAAAAATCAATAATATCTACAGCACACTTAGACAAACTCATATATATAAGATGAGCACTCCTTGATGTTTTTGTAAGTATTTTATCTACCATCCCAACCTATGATTGTGCGCCTGGTGGTATATTATTGTCCCCAGAGTTTGTGGTTTCATGTGATGCCCATGCAGGACACCAGATCTCTACCAGCTTCAGGTTAATAACTTTTTCTCAACCATCTGGAAAGCCTCAGGAGGAACAGTTTTCCCTCTTTTCTCTTGTCATAACAGAAGTCATTGTCTCAGGGTGACAGCCATGCTGTCGTTTTGACAAGCGTCACAGGCAACAATGTAATGAGACGTGAAGGGAGAGCAGAAATGTTTGGCACAAATGTTTGGAACTCAAACAATATCAATCACAGTCAGCTTCTCATGTCTGCCCGTGTTTCTCTTTGTGCGGGGATTTGTGTGTCTGTTACACAGCTGCTACATCTCCCAGGGATAAATCCCAGGATGGCTAATCAGATGCAATGCTGAGGAGGAAAGAGGAATGCACAGTGGAAATGATTTCTCTATCCCTTGCTGGTCAAGGAGTGTTTGGGTAAATTCATACAGTGTGCACAGGGATTGCTCTGCAACAATTTCCTCAGCTGAGGTGACAAGAAACAATTGTTTATAACAAAACTATTTGTTAGATTCTTCAGATTTATTTATAAAGTAGGTTTTTAAAGTTGACACTAGTTTTAAAAGGTTATATCAGATGTTATGTTCTTTGGTTTGTGGCCAAGCAGATATAAACCATTAATAAAATGAAAGCCAGGCACAGCCTCGCAGAAAACAAAATCTCAGCTCACATTCTGATCTACAGTCGCACTACTCCTATAGGCGTGTGATATGTATATTCTCTTTTTTTTGTTACTTCTTGAAAAGTGGAGAAAAACACATTTATTTCCAAATACATTAAAATAATATTCATTTTCCTGTTGCCTGGATACATACTCAACATAAAAGTCCATGTAACTATTGTTGCATTACAGTTTTTTCTGATTGCTTAAGCACATTTTTTGTAACTATTGGCTAATTTTGCAAAACTCTTCACACAAATAAGAAAACCTGTCACCCAATAATCAAAACATTGTAGTTCTCTTGCAAAAGCGAACACAGCTAGATTAACCCTTCACACCTTCGTAAAAATGGTGTTTCCGTATCAAACAGTACACACAAGCCATCATCTACTAAGCACACAATGCGCCAACTGCACACTGATGGTATGAATATAAAACACATCTGGCTTTTGCTTTCTCTGTGCACAAGGTAGGCTATGTCAGTTTGAGCTCATACTTCTGTCATAGATCCATAAGCATAGAGGGATCCAAACTTCAAGTACTGGTGTTTATTCAAACACATCAAAACAAACACAAGTGTTTATTTCCAAGTATAGGATTATTTGCAATCGCCATAATGACTATATGGGTTACTTGGTCTGCAGTGAACATGCTTCCTCTGCCCCCAGCATCTGGTCATCTAGCAATTCTGTAAAGTAACAATTTCAGTATTTTTACATCAATGGTATTGGTGTGTTTCTCATTGGCATATGGCAGTGCTACAAATCTTTGTGCAAAGTGACTGTACTCACCGATTCTCATTTCAAGATGTCCTTATGGTACTTGCTACAGTGTAGCGGCTCAGTTTAGGCTGGACCCGTTGGCCAGCTACCCTCAGGGTCATTCCACGGTTGATGACATGGTCCACTATTGTAGCTCTGATGTCATCAGCAATTCTATTTCTTACTCTTCCTACCCTTCCTCTCCCCCCTCCTCATCTTCCTCTCCCCCCTCCTCGTCTTCCTCTTGCTCCTCCTTGTCCTTGTCGTCCTCTTCATCCTACTTCTTCACCTCCACGTCCTCTTCCTCGGCCTCCTCTACTTCTCACTCTTTTTGCTCCCTCCATTGTACTCCGCACACACAGCTTACCTGTATTATAGTGCTTAGGCTGATTGCAAAGTGAACGAATTATCTAAGAAAGTTTTGACATGCGAAAGTGTGCCAGACAGTTGGCAAATTAGTGTTAATGATAGCCATACATGTGTATACTTTTGCTAGGAGTGTGTTGGAAATTTGGTAATTGAGTGTTGTGCAGTGAATTGTGCCTACAGTTTTGCAAAGTGTGTGTTACAAAATTGCAAACTGAGTGCAAAGCAGTTTTTGTGCTTTTAGTTTTGCAAACTCAGTGAGTGGTTTTGCTATAAGTCTGAATAGTTTTAGAGATTGTGCTACAGGAATCACAGTTAGGGTTTAAGCATTCAGAAAAAACTGTAATTAACAACACTACATTTATATAATCTGCAAAAGTGATGGCAAATTCACTGAAATTCTAAAATTCAATAACTTCTCAATTGCAGGTGCTCAAGGACTGATTATTATCATTTGGTTATTTTACCGCAGGTTTGTTAATCTATGCAATACAACCTCAATGTTAATAGTTTGTGTGTGTGTGTGTTGGGGTGGGGGGGTAGCTTCAGTTAATCAATCTTACAATCATATTCCAACACGACAGACATACAATTGTCATTTAACCTTCATGATGTTTTTGATCCCATAAATCTCAGTTTATGTGTCTGTCATATTCAAAATCACATATACTAACACGTAACTGAAAGTGGGAAATCATCTTGAAACAAGATGATTTTTTGCTAAATCATAAATAATCTTAGCTTTGTATCCCAGCTTTGTCTGTCTTATAAAGATGTGTATCCAAACGAATAGTGATCATTTTATTTATTTATAGTTTATAATTTACACACTGTTATATTTCCATGATGCATGCAACACACAATAAACAATGACGAAGCTGACAGCATTTTTAAAATATCTTCTAAAGATACTGCAACAGTGCTGCTTTTGGCTGCAACAATCTGATACTGTTACAGCCCTATAGTGCTTGCATGGTCGGGTACATGCACATCCATTCATCTCCATGCAAATATGCCTCACAACTGAATTCATTAAACAGCACCAGGCTGAACGAACCTCTGGCAGCAATAAAGGCCGTGTCTTTCAAAGAAATCCATGTCTACAAGCAATAGTCCAAGATGGCCCACTGCCAAATTGATGGGCACGTCAAGAAAAAAATCAAAGATCCACATCAGTTTGAGTTTCATTGTGCTCCAAGTATTGATCAGCGATAACCCTGTTCACCTTAATGCTCATGGTCTTTAGGAAAGTCACAGTCTGTGTCTCTGTAGAGGACTGATCGAATCCAGTGCACAGGACAGCCATAAACACCCAGATTCACTACATTCATACGGGAAAACTCTGAATTTTCACTGGAATAACAGCACAAAGCCATTTGTTGCGTTTAGATAATGTTACAACTAGTGTTGACTATGTTTTTTCCCCATTTACTCATCTGACCACCAGCTACAGTTCCCTTGTGTTGAATAGTTGAGAAGGCGTGCTTAAAGAAGACAAGATGTTGATTGGTGAAAGGTGTTGTTGATCTGAGAAGAAACACAATCTCTTTTAACAATCCTCTGCTCTGTGCCCCAGGTTTTCACTTTTGCTTGTCTGCTTTTTAAAATAGTGATGCTGAATCTCCCTCTGCATTTCAATTGAAAGCCTCTACAATTTCCACAACAACAACAACAACCCCTTGTTGGCTTTTATGTATTGCAAATAGTTGTTATAATGCACATCTCCACTCTACTGGAGTGAAACACACAACAGAAGTAACTGGTGCTGCTACAATTATGTTTGGAATGGAAAAACATCACCAAATGGCGAAATGGATGTTTGAGAGGTATTTATTATGCCTTATTATGCAGGGCCATGCAATGAACGTTTATTAACTCATGGAGTATTGAGCCAGCTGAAGTGGAAAGAGCAGAGCAGCGTGGTGCTGGGGTCACATGTGTGTCCAGCAATTACACACGAAATGGTTCAGCTGTCTCTAACACACACGGGTGATAAAATGCCCTAAGAAATGATGTCAGAAAAACGTAGCATGGAAACAGTGGCAGCTCTGACTTTACTGTAGATACAGTGGCTTGCAAAAGTATTCGGCCCCCTTGAAGTTTTCCACATTTTGTCACATTACAGCCCCAAACATGAATCAATTTTATTGGAATTCCATGTGAAAGACCAATACAAAGTGGTGTACACGTGAGAAGCGGAACGAAAATCATACATGATTCCAAACATTTTTTACAAATAAACAACTGAAAAGTGGCGTGTGCGTAATTATTCAGCCCCCTGAGTCAATACTTTATAGAACCACCTTTTGCTGCAATTACAGCTGCCAGTCTGTTAGGGTATGTCTCTACCAGCTTTAAACATCTAGAGACTGAAATTCTTGCCCAGTCTTCTTTGCAAAACAGCTCCAGCTCAGTCAGATTAGATGGACAGCGTTTGTGAACAGCAGTTTTCAGATCTTGCTTTCCTCTTTCTTAGAGCACATCCTGTTTGATGTTGTAAGCAGACTTGTTTCACTGAGGGTTTTTTTTTTCTGTTTTGTTTTGTTCTTTTGGTCACAGTTACACACAGCTATAGACATTCACACCTGGAGGCAGCTTAGTACAACCACAGTGTGATCTGTCATCTGAGTAGCTCCACTGGAGCAGTAGGGGATTAAGGACCTTGCTTAAGAACAACACAGTGGTTGACCTCGAGGAAGGGAGGAGGCTTTTATTAACTGTTCTCACCCAGTTTTTTCTTGCTGGTCCAGGGGTTATAGCAATACAGTGGGGCAAAAAAGTATTTAGTCAGCCACCGATTGTGCAAGTTCCCCCACTTAAAATGATGACAGAGGTCAGTAATTTGCACCAGAGGTACACTTCAACTGTGAGAGACAGAATGTGAAAAAAAAATCCATGAATCCACATGGTAGGATTTGTAAAGAATTTATTCGTAAATCAGGGTGGAAAATAAGTATTTGGTCACCTCAAACAAGGAAAATCTCTGGCTCTCACAGACCTGTAACGTCTTCTGTAAGAAGCTTTTCTGTCCCCCACTCGTTACCTGTATGAATGGCACCTGTTTGAACTCATCGTCTGTATAAAAGACACCTGTCCACAGCCTCAAACAGTCAGACTCCAAACTCCGCCATGGCCAAGATCAAAGAGCTTTCGATGGACACCAGGAAAAGTATTGTAGACCTGCACCAGACTGGGAAGAGTGAATCTACAATAGGCAAGCAGCTTGGTGTGAAAAAATCAACTGTGGGAGCAATCATCAGAAAATGGAAGACATACAAGACCACTGATAATCTCCCTCGATCTGGGGCTCCACGCAAGATCTCATCCCGTGGGGTCAAAATGATCATGAGAACGGTGAGCAAAGATCCCAGAACCACACGGGGGGACCTGGTGAATGACCTGCAGAGAGCTGGGACCAAAGTAACAAAGGTCACCATCAGTAACACACTACAACGGCAGGGAATCAAATCCCGCAGTGCCAGACGTGTTCCGCTGCTGAAGCCAGTGCATGTCCAGGCCCGTCTGAAGTTTGCCAGAGAGCACATGGATGATACAGCAGAGGATTGGGAGAATGTCATGTGGTCAGATGAAACCAAAGTAGAACTTTTTGGTATAAACTCAACTCGTCGTGTTTGGAGGAAGAAGAATACTGAGTTGCATCCCAAGAACACCATACCTACTGTGAAGCATGGGGGTGGAAACATCATGCTATGGGGCTGTTTTTCTGCCAAGGGGACAGGACGACTGATCCGTGTTAAGGACAGAATGAATGGGGCCATGTATCGTGAGATTTTGAGCCAAAACCTCCTTCCATCAGTGAGAACTTTGAAGATGAAACGAGGCTGGGTCTTCCAACATGACAATGATCCAAAACACACCGCCCGGGCAACAAAGGAGTGGCTCCGTAAGAAGCATTTGAAAGTCCTGGAGTGGCCTAGCCAGTCTCCAGACCTCAACCCCATAGAAAATCTGTGGCGGGAGTTGAAAGTCCGTGTTGCTCGGCGACAGCCCCAAAACATCACTGCTCTCGAGAAGATCTGCATGGAGGAATGGGCCAAAATACCAGCTACTGTGTGTGCAAACCTGGTAAAGACCTATAGTAAACGTTTGACCTCTGTTATTGCCAACAAAGGTTATGTTACAAAGTATTGAGTTGTATTTTTGTTATTGACCAAATACTTATTTTCCACCCTGATTTACGAATAAATTCTTTACAAATCCTACCATGTGGATTCATGGATTTTTTTTTCACATTCTGTCTCTCACAGTTGAAGTGTACCTCTGGTGCAAATTACTGACCTCTGTCATCCTTTTATGTGGGGGAACTTGCACAATCGGTGGCTGACTAAATACTTTTTTGCCCCACTGTACATCTAGCATCTGTATAATATGAGAACATCTGGTCCTTGAAGAATTAAAGTGAGATCTGTGTGTACAGTCTGTCAAAACCCATTATTTTGTGGGTGTTGGGGCATGTTGTTTCAGGGTGTGATCTGTCACTTTCTAGTGTGTGACCTTCACTTACAGACACAGTCATTGATTGCAGGGTTTCTACTCAGGTGACCTAAGCAGCTTCTTTTTGATGATGGTGTAGTTTTGCTGGTTTGATGAGACAATAACCTCGAACACGTGAGATTCTCTTTCTAACAACCATATGTCTGATCGCCTGCTGTGGCAGTCACTAGCTCTAAAGCCGTGTCTGCTCTCTGTATGTATAAAAGGGACAGCGAGCATGTCTCAACTGAGTCACTTGACGAGGATTAGATATTGTCATCTTTTATCAGCAGTGATTTCTTTGCCAAGCTCTGACAGTCTCTAAGGGGTTGCCATTTTGCAACTCCTTTTCTCTTGAGTGTGTAGAGAGAACACACACACAAATGGATTCTGCATAGTTTTATCTCCGATCTTGAATTTTCAGGTATTAAATCCAAAGCAGATTTTGATCAGCTTGTAGATAACCTTTCCGTAAGTAGTAGTAAATTGATCTATCTCATTCGTCAGGGGAAACCAGGATTGCACTGAGAAAAAAAAACTATGACAGATATAAAAGATACATATTAATTAACCATGTCAAAAAGATGCACTTGAAGGATAATCATTTTACTGTACACTAAGTCACCTTGTGTATAAATGTCTTGTTCCATTAGAAGCATATAGACGTTGATTATTGTGCCAACACACTTTTGCAGGGAATTTGCATTTTAGTTGTTGAGCTGTAACATAAAGAAACAGATTAGATGTGATGATGCCGAGCAACGGGGGAAGCGAGGTCTGCAGCAGAGGTAATCTAATTCCCAGAGGCTTCACTGGGAGGGCGAACAGTCAGGCATGGGATGGGGGAAAGAAAACATTTGATAGCGCATCACTAAGCCAAAAGTATTAGAGTGACAGTCTCGAACAACAGAATATAAATATACAGTGCAATTTAAAGTACATCCACATTTAGTTTGTATGTGATAAATTGAGACAACGGCATGAGACATTTTCACATAAAGACACAATGACATATTCAAATGGATTGAAGAAGCAGTACCAGCAACCTGGGGCCTTCTTAGAAATTGACTTTGCATATTATCCTCGTGCTTATGTGGATTTTCTCTAGGTGCTTTCGCTCCTTTCCACAGATTAATGACTCAGACGTTTTGCAGGCTGGATTAATTTGTGACTACCAGTAGGTGGGATTGTTATTGTGAATGGATGTCTTTCTTATTGTGTCAACCACATGAACGTAGGTGGTAATGTTATTGTGAATGCATGTCTTTTTCTTCACGTAAGCCCTGTGACTGATTGGCACCCTATCCAAGGTCTACCCTGCCTCTGCCAACTGTCACCTGGGATAAACTCTCTTCCTTTGCAATAGACGACTATAGCTAATAAATAGATGATAAATTATGCCCCCCAAAAACCCATAGCTGCTGTAACTTTTCCGTAATGCAATTTTCCAACATCGTCTGCTCTTTTATGAACTAGCACTATAAGAAAAAAGCTAATAAAGCATGGTTCCCTGAACCATATATCATCATAACTGTTAAAATAGTACCAACAGTACCTATAATGTGCACTTTATAGCTGACCCTACTGTATTTCTCTTCTAATGCATTGTATTTTATGAGGATAGCTAAAAGTTCAAGAAAAGTCCAATTTATTACTGACGATGTGACTTTGCATTATCTTTAGATCGGCTCAGCATTGTAATCAAACATCCATCCATCCATCCATCCATCCATCCATCCATCCATCCATCCATCCATCCATCCATCCATCCATCCATCCATTTTCTTCTACTTATTCAAAGTCAGCTCTGTGCAGCAGGCTAAGCATGGTAATCTAGACTTTCCATTCCTGGAAATACTTTTCATTTTCTCCCTTAGGGTATCCCGAGGCATTGCCTGGCCAGACAAGATACACTGAACAAAAATATAAACGCAACACTTTTGTTTTTGCTCCCATTCCCCATGGGATGGACGTAGAGACCTAAAATTCATTCCAGATACACAATATAACCATCCCTCCCAAACAGTGGTCACAAATCAGTCCAAATGTGTGGTAGTGGGCACATCTGCTATATTGAGATAATCCATCCCACCTCACAGGTGTGCCACATCAGGATGCTGATCTGACATCATGAGTAGTGCACAGGTGTACCTCAGACTGCCCACAACAAAAGGCCACCCTGGAATGTGCAGTTTTTTGCGCTATTGGGGGTCTGGGGACCCAGAACCGGTCAGTATCTGGTGTGACCACCATTTGCCTCATGCAGTGCAACACATCGTCGCATGGAGTCTATCAGATTGTCAATTGTGGCCTGTGGAATGTTGGTCCACTCCACTTCAATGGCTGTGCGAGGTTGTTGGATATTCGTGGGAACTGGTACACGCTGTCGTATACGCCGGTCAAGCACATCCCGAACATGCTCAATGGGTGACATGTCCGGTGAGTATGCTGGCCATGCAAGAACTGGGACATTCTCAGCTGCCATCTGCCCTGAACAATGTGAACCATGATTCATCCGTGAAGCGCACACCTCTCCAACGTGCCAGACGCCATCGAATGTGAGCATTTGCCCACACAAGTCTGTTACGGCGACGAGCTGGAGTCAGGTCAAGACCCCGATGAGGACGACGGGCATGCAGTTGAGCATCCCTGAGACGGTTTCTGACAGTTTGTGCAGAAATTGTTTGGTTGTGCAAACCAATTGTTCCAGCAGCTGTCTGGGTGGCTGGTCTCAGACGATCTTGGAGGTGAACCTGCTGGATGTGGAGGTCCTGGGCTGGTGTGGTTATACGAGGTCTGCGGTTGTGAGGCCGGTTGGATGTGCTGCCATATTCTCGGAAACGCCTGTGGAGACGGCTTATGGTTGAGAAATGAACATTCAATGCACGGGCGACAGATCTGGTTGACATTCCTGCTGTCAGCATGCCAATTGCACGCTCCCTCATTGCTTGTGGCATCTGTGGCATTTTGCTGTGAGACAAAACTGCACATTCCAGGGTGGCCTTTTGTTGTGGGCAGTCTGAGGTACACCTGTGCACTACTCATGATGTCAGATCAGCATCCTGATGTGGCACACCTGTGAGGTGGGATGGATTATTTCAATATAACAGATGTGCCCACTACCACACATTTGGACTGATTTGTGACCACTGTTTGGGAGGGATGGTTATATTGTGTATCTGGAATGAATTTTAGGTCTCTACGTCCATCCCATGGGGAATGGGAGCAAAAACAAAAGTGTTGCGTTTATATTTTTGTTCAGTGTATGTTTATATTTATGTATTGCTGCCATATTTGATCCCAAAAAGCATTCTGAATCATACTCTTCTTATTTTGGTGTGTGTGTATTTCTTTTTTTGCAAATTTATTTGTGTAGTTTTACATTCTTGGATGAAAGCTTAAAGCATGTTTTGTGTGTGTGGTCATTTTGTGTGCATCCTAAAAACAATCTCAGATCCAGTATGTATAGTGGAATCACAACTGCTCAAAAAGTTTTTGCTATATGTTAAAACCAAAGACAGTGACAAAATACATGTATGTGCACAACTTACTATTATTATTATTATTATTATAAAGTTATTAAAGTCAGTACATGAAATTTAATTCCTTGAAGATATCCGCTGCTCTGCTAGCCTGAAGTTACCCCGCAACATGTACATCCACATTGTTTTTCATGTTTCCACATTTTTGTCCATGTGTCGATATACATACTTGGCAGTGTCTGCAGCCGTGTGTGTACAGTGTCTATTGTTTTAAAAAACTAGCCTTCAAAAGAATTGGAAAATTTTGAGAAAAAAGCAGCTAAGCTTGAATAACATTATGACCATATTGTCTGAAGGTAAATATGAGTGCATTACCTGAGAATTATGTGACATCTGACAGTTTTCACATATGATTGGGGGTATGTTATATTTCTGCATGTAGAACAATTTTTGAATATTGCTGTAATTATGAATGACTCTAAATATTGTAATAGCGCATTTCAATAAATGATTTTATTTTATTTGTTGTTTTATTTTTTCAGCAGTACATTTAAAGTAGGAAAATAAAAAATACTATGTACAAATGCTACAATTATTAACTTTACTTTTAGGATTTTCCTTTTTTTTTCTATGTTAAAAATATCAATACCAGAGCCTGGTTATTTTTCAATTTTAACTATGTAATTTTTTCCAAGTTTTTTTTTGTTGTTGTTGTTGTTGATAAGGTTACAGAGAATACAGAGAAATTCATTAATAATCCTTCTTATGCATAATCTAAAAATAGCCTGATCTAGTTAATTCTCAGTTTTACTCTTTCAGTCTCAGTTCCTTTTTTTTCTTTCTTTTCCCTGCTTTTATTACAAACGTTTCATTCTCGGTCACCTCCTACTGAGTTTTTTTTCTTTTTGTCTGTCTTTTCACCTTTGCCTCCTGTCTGTCTCTTTCTCCATCTGACGTGTATGTTCTTGAGAACCATGTCAGCTTGAATTGGTCATTATCTGCTTTTATCCCTCAAGGGCAGGTATTCAGGTTTCCTGTAGTTATGTCAGTGTGTGGTTGTGTGTGTGTGTTGTGATAGAGAGAATGAGCGTGAGAGAGGGAGACATGTCTGCTTCAATAATTCAAGGGATTGTTATACTGTGTTGTGAGTGTCTATGGGAAGAGAGAAAGAGAAGGACAAGGGGGATTGAGAGCAAGAGAGAGGTTGGGAGGGGCAAAAAAGAGCAGCACAAAAAGATGAGTTTGACAGAAAGACATGC
Organism: Aulonocara sp. 'chitande type north' Nkhata Bay; assembly: GCF_057382095.1. NCBI lineage: Eukaryota > Metazoa > Chordata > Actinopteri > Cichliformes > Cichlidae > Aulonocara > Aulonocara sp. 'chitande type north' Nkhata Bay. The sequence goes on from NC_141345.1 coordinate 26,408,791, forward strand.
CAAATATGATCACTGTAATCTTTAGTTCTAAATTACCCCAAGGTTTGTTACTACCTAATGGAGTGTTAATAGTGGGGTAAAAGTGTGATGATGACAGTTTTGTGCATGTTTTACTGTTACAGCCTGTCAAATTTTTATTCTTGTAATCTCTCCTAAATTGCGTTAACCAGGCACAAAGATTTTGACCACAGAGCACAGAGTTATGAATGTGTGTCACAATTGAATGTAGCAATGTCTGTTGGGCTGCACTAATCATACTGTAGCTAGAGACAAACGTAACAAGCTGGGTGCCAAAAGGTTTGCTGCTCCAATCCCCAGCAAACTGAGCCCTAGACTACAGCACATAGACACAAACAACAGCAAAAACAGCAAAAACTCATATTTCCACAGCTTTGAAGACCGTGCTGGCTTTAAAGCGCCTGTTAAAGACAAAGGAATCCAATGATTCTATCAATGCAACGATATAACAGAAGAATATATATTATGCCATTTTTAGTAAGATTTTTGTAGGTGCACATTCAGCTCATCAGTTAATTCATAATGTTTAAGTCTGGTTTTTGGGACAATCACAACATCAGCACAGTATCATAGGAATCATTCAGTCAGTCATCATGAGTCAGTAATCCATCACTACTGGTTCTGTTTTTCATAAAGTTCTATTTAAACAGAGTGATGGATCATATCATCCAGTTATGTTATGATGTTATGAATCCCATAAAATCATTTATGGCATGCCTTATGGATAAGCTTTGTATACACACACACGCACACACGCACACACACGCACACACATATGTGTGTGTGTGTGTGCGTGTGTGTGTGTGCTGTCAGCTTTAACCGCATTAACGCCGCAAATCTTTGTTAGTGAGTTAGCGTGGATCACCTCGTGCGTGGGGTCAAGGCATTAGTGCCGTCCAGCCCCACACATGCGGCAATCTGCGCTAAATCTCTTGGCGATAAAGACCCCTGCATTTTTTTTCAAAACGTGTTTTAGATAATATTATATGGAAGTGGAAAAAACTTCTTGCTGCTTGACCAATATAAAACTGAATTTTTAGTAAAAGAAGTAATAGGGTGTAAAGCATAGGGTTAGATATTGATCATAAAATTGAATTCTCTTGGGCATATTCCAAGCCATCAAGCGAGAAACCTAGGAGGGATCTTTGGCTCAGATTTTAACTTTAGCGCTCATGTGGGGTCTGTAACTAAATCCACCTTTTATCACTTTAAAAATACAAAAAACTGGCACATACTTTTATATCTAGTGCTTTTATATCTAGTAGGCTCAACTACTGCAGCACTTTAAAAGCACTTTGTAGTGTTGCTCCACTATGCCTCCCATGCTTACAGTGTAGCAATCAGCACAGCCCCTGAGGTTATCTGGACAAAAGCCTTTGGCGAGATCATTTTTAGCTTTTATAATGCCTTCGGCCACTGGACCAGTGTGGTGAAGGACTAAAAAACTGCTGGAAGTGAAGTACCTTGTCAACCTGGTTTTTGATGGAGTGTGCCAAAGACATTGCACACTTTATTTTTATTTACTTTTTTCATTCTATCCAAGTTTGACTATTCATTTTTTTCTAATTTGCGTCATGTATTATTTTAATGTCATTGTAATTTTAATTTAGATTTTATTAGTGATTATTGTTGATATTAATTACTTCTAATTATTGGCTATGGCCAATAGAGAATATGGGCCTATGGGCTGTATTGCCCATAGGCTGTTTTAAATGTGAAATTATTTATATATGATTTCTTGTCCTTTCAGTTTGTTTTAACTTCCTTATCATTGTATGCTATTTGTTTAGTCTTATAACATTTTCCTCTGCATTTTAATTATCTTTGCTTCCCTTTCTGTAAAAGTCACCACACACCAGTGTTGGTGTACTCCCAGTGCTGGTACCAAGCCTGGATAAGAAGGAAGTTTGCATCAGGATGGGCATATGATGTAATATCTGTGCCAAATCAAACATGTTGATCCATTCTCTGTGGTGACTCCTTGGGAAATAAGGGAGCTGCTGAAAGTACCTTCGAAGTATTGTTGATCAGTATATCTAAAATACCATCCTCAAGCCAGTTCCTGCATGTCCTTGTCCATGTACCCTGAAGTGTTTCTTACCCAGTGTTTCTTGAAAAATTACACACTGTAAACCTTTCACAGTTCTCTGACTCCTTACACACAGTGGTAATGGAAATGATGCCATTTTTTACATTACTATATCCAGGTGTCTTGGCTATAGTAACTAATTGGCAGCTAAACATTAAAACGTTAAACTATTCTTAGCTACACAAAAAGCCTGGAAACTACACCATATATCCACAACAATTCTCATCTCAGGGCACACCTGGATATTTTCTGTGCTTGAAATGTCTGCCTCCTTGGATTGCTATGATTTTCACTTTTAAATTCTTTCACTGTGGGATAATTGAGACGGTGATAGATAAATAGTACATGATTTCAGATGAGTTAAGAGTCTGACTTAACTGAAGGTGTCAAACAAAGATTATACAACAATTTATTACTACTATTTTTCCCAAAATATTTTACAACATGCTTCAGAAGATTCCCTATACAGTACATGTATTTTTGCTGCAATTTGTGAATGTGTAACTTTAACCCTCTCCAGGCAGACATTGCAGTTTTGCAACAGTTAAGAACTAACAACCTGATTACTCCACATACATATTTTATGAGGTTTTTTTTACTCAGAAGTACCACTGCAGGACTTGGTTGTGCATTAGCAACAAAAAACTTAATTGGGCCTGAGAGGGTTAATATGTGTGTGTGGAATGTATTATCAGTGGCTTCTCAGCTAGTCAAATGCATTTTCGGCGCTCATTGCTTTGTAATGTTGTTGCTTTTCTTTAAAGTATTTGTGAAATATTAAAAATATTTGAAATTCAGTTCAATCCATCCTTTGATCTTCTGCTGCTTGTCCAGGTTGAGAGTTGCTGGTGTAGCAGTCTAAGCAGAGATGCCCATGCTGCTCTCTCCCTCACCTCTGTCAGCTCTTCGTGGGGAAAACACTGAGGCATTCCCAAGCCATCTGAGGCTACGTCCACACGTACACGGGTATTTTTGAAAACGGAGATTTTCCGTTTTCGTTTTAAAAAAAAATCCCGTCCACACGTAAAAGTCAAAAACGAAGGAAAACGCTGCTAGGAACATGCCAAAGCAGCAGGTGGCGCTATATTCCTATCCGTGTAGAAATGTTGGCCAATCAGAAGTCAGCCTGGGTGGGAAAGAGTAAACAAAGATGGCACATAGAAGCAGAAGTGAGTCCTATGTGTGGAGGGGCAGTAACAGTAATGGTATTTTGTGTAAGTCCGCCATTGTAGAAATTCAATTGACCGAAACAATAACCTGGCGCACAGTGTGACATCAAAAAATGCGCACACCTTTGATGCTGCGTTTCTCGTCTACACGTAAACGCAAAAACTGAATTTTCAAAAATATCCACCCTGGCAGGAGTTTTTAAAAATCTCCGTTTTCAGTGACCGAAAACGCCATTTACGTGTGGACGAAAGGTGCAAACGCATAGAAAAATCTGCGTTTTCAAAAATACCCGGGTATGTGTGGACGTAGCCTGAGAGACATAATCTGCCCACTTGACTGGTTTACAAACAGTTATATTTCAGCACCATGGACAGCTGCCCAAACTACCTGAACTGGCCCCTTTCAATGTGGAACAGTAGCAGCTCTTTTCTGAGTTTGTCTTGACTGACCAAACCCTTCACCTTGCTTCTAAGGAGGCCAGGCATCCGTTGCAGGAAGCTCTTTTCCACAACTTTTATCTGTACTTCTGTCTTATACCACCTCCAGTATTTCTTTCTTCTTTCTCTCTGTATTAGTGAGGATGCAGCATCAAACCATCTGTCAGTCTTTCACTCCCATCTTCTCTCACAAAACAAAACCCCAAAATGCTTAAACTGCTCGTCCAGTTGGGGCATCCCACCCAGAGCAGACACTGAGAACCATGGCCTCGGCCTTGAGATACTAATTCTCATTCCCCCCACTTCACACTTGGCTGCAAACTATGCCAGTGCAAACTGGAGGTCATTACTGGCACTTAAATGAGAATGCCTTATACAATTTGAAAATGAAATGCTTATTTGATCATGTAATTTTCAGGATGTTATCAAAATTGCAAAAATACAACAGTTAATGTTGCATTATGTTGTAGTTACAATCATCTAGGCCAATTTAATTTGTTTTGTTGAAAATGTTGCCTTCAGTGTGTTGTATGCGATTTATAATTGTAATTCTGTGGCTTACTAAAGTTTAGAAGCTGAAATATTCCAACACCATGGACAGCTGCTTGGTGTTGGAATGCTGTTTTTTGGCTGCTCCGACCGAAGAAAGCTAATGATGTTTCCCTTGCACTGCACATGCACAAGACCACCTTTTCCCCCTGAGCTGATGTGGTTAAATAAAAAAAACACAAACAAAAAACTGACTGATTTGAATTTAAAAAGATATTGTGTGATAAATTGTAAACTTATTGTTAAAAACCATTTAATTCCATTTAATCTTGTTATTTAAGCAATCGAGGTATTATTTGTATAATTTATAGAAATGTGTCGTGTGCTTCAATTAAATGCTTCTTTCACTTTATCGTGTCTCATTCTACCTTTCTAACGGTGCTGGAGAACTTGGACTTTAAATAATGTGCTGTGTGCTCATGTGAGTGTTGCTGACTCTGCAAAGTGTGTTTGTGTCAGAGGTAAATTGCCGTAGCCCCTTTGATGTGGAAAGCAGCAAAAAGAAGATAAAATATTCAAAGATGCTGTCCCGTGTGTGTATGTGCCTGTGTGCATTGTGTGTTACTGCATTTGTTGCTGAGCGGCTGCTTGGAGCAACACTATAGTAAAGCCTCTGATTTTAGTCTCGAAGCATCAATGTGTGCACACACACGAGCACAGTGGCCAGCTGTCTCCTGGTTGTGCCTGACTTGTAAATCTCCTCATTAGTGGAAGTCCAATAGAGAAATCAAGGGCTCTGATTGGAGTGTTGAATCTATCATCACGACCCCCAACATGACTCACTTGAGCCTCTAATTAAAGCTCTAAATCACAAATTCCCATAAGCCTCTCCTCTCTTCTCTTCTGCTCAACATACTATCAAAATTTTAGGGATTGTTTGAGGTCAGAAATGTCACATATCACATTGTTGTTTGACATGTGGTTTTAATGGGTTTGCCACCATATCTCAGTCTGCCTTACTAGGATATATTTCACTTTATGCTAACCAAATCACCATTATTGTTTAATGGGTTGATTTGACGGCTGAATAATTTGAAGCCCAATCAATGCTTTTTTTTCCTTCACTGACCTTAAACTTAAAATTAAAAATAAAATTACCTGCTGGTCAAAATTAGTACAGTTAGTTCATCAAATTGTTTTGGAGATAGTTTAATGTCAACCTGATGGTGGTACTTGAGGAAAGGAGGACCACAGTTAGATCAATAGAAAAAAAAAAATGACATGAGAAGACATTTTTTTTCACATTTGTTTTAATATATTTTTGTTTAAACAACTTTATGGTGTTTCTTTTTTTCTGTATGTAGGGAAGCACACATATCTGTCAGCAGCAGTGAATTGTTTTGTCATCAGCTTACACTGCTGCATGACCGACAATTTCATTTACCTAATAATAGAGATAATGACACCACTCATGCAGTATATGGAGGGTTAAATAACCTTGTTAGGAAGCGCCAAGTGGAGCTGTCAGCATGCCAAGCTGTACAATAAAGCTGTCACCCCACTCTGTGATAAATCAAACTGGTTCAGCACAAAATGTGTCAGCTCTGTGTTGATATGAGGTAAATAACCAATATATCCAAGGATTAAGCTATAGGAACTTTTTTTTTTTAATTAACTCTAAGTGATTTTAATACCCTATGCATTCAGTGTCTAGTTTTTTTTTTTCATGAAACACTGATTCATGTTTGTATTTGCCATACAACATTTGCACAGATGTTGTCAATACACACAGTAGTAATCAGAAAGTTTTTGGGATATTTGCAGCACGCAGATCCAAATCACTGAGAATACATCTAACATCAAACACTCGGGGATTTGGATCTGCGTGCTGCAAATATCCCAAAAACTTTCTGATTACTACTGTGTGTATTGACAACATCTGTGCAAATGTTGTATGGCAAATACAAACATGAATCAGTGTTTCATGAAAAAAAAAAACTAGACACTGAATGCATAGGGTATTAAAATCACTTAGAGTTAATTTAAAAAAAAAAAGTTCCTATAGCTTAATCCTTGGATATATTGGTTATTTACCTCATATCAACACAGAGCTGACACATTTTGTGCTGAACCAGTTTGATTTAGGGAGACGTTTTACTAACTGTGTTATCATTAAACACTGAGATTAAACATTGACTTCTGTTGCCATTTCTTTACATTTTTATGCAAATACATTTGTCCTAGTAAATCTTCTGTTTTTCTTCACACTGAGTCTAAAGCAGCCTTTCTATTACAGTACAATATGCTTTACGTGTGCTTTTGGCCAGATTTGTGAATTGGAACAGAAATAATTAACTATGAATCATTGCTGACAGATTGGAGTCATGTAAGCTATGATTCATGGTTAACTGGGAGATTGAAAGCAGCTAGGTGTTCCTAATCAAAAAATCTAATCTTATGTACAATGAGGAGGATGGAAGACAAAAGGCACAGTGAGGACAAGCAGCTGCAAAAATGTGGGAATGTGTGGCAGGGAGTTCTGGAAGATTGTCATAAATCCAATCACCTGACCAGACACCTTTTTCTTTTATTACTGTTGTCTTTGATCCTGGTACCCTGTGTTCTTTTACCAAAGGATACCCCCTCCACTGATTCATGTCATCCCTGCCTCTTTTTTCTTTATAAATGGTATGCTTGTAGATTGTCCATAGTGAGCTTACCTGCCCTTCACTCTCTGGGTTGGTAAGCTCACTGTATACTAGAATACTTAATAACACACCACCACAGCCAACCCTGGAAAAACAGGACATGGAGTCATTTGTTTGACAGAGCAAACAAGGGTGAGAGAATATGGAAGGGAAAAAGACACACAGGAATGTTTGTAGTTCATCCTGCTGGTTTTTCTGTTCTATGTTTACCACCCTCCCATTTCCCTGCCTTTTCTGCTACCTCTTTTTGTTTCATGAATATTTTCCTGAAGGCATATTTTTATTATTCTCTGCTTTCTCCCATACCCTCACAGTATCGACTCTTTGACCTATTGTCATCAATCCTCTCTTTTCTTCTGAAACTGTGACAGATGCAGTAGCATGAAGTGATTACTTTGAATAACTTTAAAGCAGCGTTAGAGTAATATTTATCAAGTCAAGAAAAGTATCACCCAGGTGTTTGTGTAGTTTGTGAAATTTAAATGTATTTAAGGTCAAGGAAAAAGGAAGGGGGAAAAACAGAAACGTTTTTTTTTACTATTTCTATATTATTTGTAAATTTTTTTTACAGCTATTCTGCCCAGAGACGATAAAACTGCATTCATAACCATGACCATGGCATTATAAATTCACTTCTGTGTCTTTTTTTTTTCTTGAGTGTCTCAGTGTTCATTCTGGTGGGTGTGTCTTCTGGGCTGGCAGACAGTGCAGCATATTGATAAGCAGAGTAGAGCCTATTATCTTGTTTGGCCCGCAGCCTGAATGCCACTGGTGATTTTCTGTTTCTGGTCATAAACCACATTCACAGTTATCACAGAGCCAGCGGGGCACAGGGCGGTTTACATCACGTGATGTCTCCAATTTCTTTATTCATTAACTCCAATCTTCACAGCCACAAGTCTGGTTTGTTGTCATTGTTTCTTTTCATTCAGTCATTTCTCGCTCGTGTGTTTGCTGTGTGCCTCTAGCAGGCTTCCTCCGGGACAAAATTTGTCATTTGGAGAGGAAATTAAACATTCTTTATTTTATCTGCATTTGGAAAAGAGAAGTCCCAATATTTTAGCTTTTTGTACCCTCCTCGTCTTGCCACAGCAGCAGCAGCAGCTCAGATTTCTTGCTCTGTTGTCAATGTGTCTGGTTCCATTGTATTAAAGGCACAGTAATTCAAAATCCCATTTTGTGCCATTTTGTGTCGAATCACCATGGCAACAGTCACAATTATTGACATAATCTTTCATATTTTTTCTGTTTTAAGATGTGTCACAAGAGTCTTTGGTTTAAGAGTTTAAGTATGAGGACTGGCAACATATTTGAGTTCATCCAATAATAAACGGGTGAGGACGCTAAGCAGCAATGTGTTTATGCTCCATCTAGCCCCTTTATTGTTCACAACACAAACAGTCTGTCTTTATCCACTATTTAATAAGCTTTTAATACTTAAAAGAAAAGCTGAGATGTAGGAGATTTGTTTGGATCTCAGCATAACTCCACCCTGAATTCTTCTTCATCTAGATCTACAGCCTTCGTTTAACTCGCTCTGTCGGTGAATATATCATTGTGGAAACAGACTGAAGAGTGAAACAGATGGACTACCTATAACTGAGGCATTCAAAATAATATAATCTTATGGAGTCCCTGTTGTTTGTTTAGCAGGTGGCCATTATCAGTTCCTGTGCCAAAGACAATCCAAACCAGCAGCTGGTGTTAGCTGAATAGTAATTTGGGACTCTGATGTATCCATTTTAGAAACATGTTATTAACTGAAGTTTGTTGTTTGTTATCTGTAAAATGCAGCCAGCGTTGTAGTAAACAGCTATTTATTTATTTGTAGAGAAAATTCCAATAGAGTAAAGAAAAGAGTAAAATACAAAATCATGTCAAATTCAATTTTAATGTGTAATGTGTAATCTCTGTAATTATGGTGATCATAAATGCTGTGATGATGATGGTTGTGGTTTTGATTACTTTGCTTACTGGCTGAAGCCGTGCTTGTGATTCAGTCAGACAACTCCACCAGCTTTTGACTCATTCAACAAATAATAGCATCGTGCAGAGGGAGAGATGAGCTTAATGAGATTGTGCTAATCTTAAAAAAAATGTGTTTTTATCTCTGTGTGTTGCACAATGCAAAATAAGCAATACATTATAGCATACATACATATCTATCTATCTATCTATCTATCTATCTATCTATCTATCTATCTATCTATCTATCTATCTATCTATCTATCTATCTATCTATCTATCTATCTATCTATCTATCTATCTATCTATCTATCTATCTATCTATCTATCTATCTATCTATCTATCTATCTATCTATCTATCTATCTATCTATCTATCTATCTATCTCCTACTGAATAAAAATCAGAAATGCCATAATTTGTAAGTAATTTGTTATTTTGAAATTACTCTCCAAGTTATGGAAAAGAATGGAATTATGTATATTCCTCAAAATGAGGATGTCTTATCTTAGGAATATCTAATAAAAAAAAATAACCAGCAATATTGTTTATATTGTCTATTCCAATGAACTATTTTACAATTCCAAAAATGTCTTTACATAATATAAGGTGGATGATTTTAGCATCAAAGTCACTGAAAGGCAACCAGCAAAAAAGAAAAAAAGGTGTTATTTTCCCTCCTAATTAACAAATTCAGTCACCAAAGACTGGTGACTGAGAATATGGGGCAGGTGAGACTCGGGAAACCCTCATGTGACATAAGATTAAAAGACAAAATGTTCATCATGCAGCAGCTCTAACAAAAGTCACTGGATTAATTCAAGGAGAGAAAATCAGTTTGGTAGATGCTATGTAGCCTCACTCTCAACCAAAACTGAACCCAAAAACACTGATTTTGAAGCGATTCATAGTAAGTTAAACTTTGGCGTGTGCTCTATTCTATTTTCAGCACACTACAACAGAACAAGCATAATTTAAAAGGATAATAAATTATTTTTTTCATAATGAGGTACTAAATGAAAAGGGTATGGTTATTTTTCCAGCACCAAGCTCTGCCAGGCAATACATATTCAGGATTTTACATACACCTCTGTGTAATCTGAAGAAAACAAGTGACTAGCCTTGTTTATTTATTATTGATCAGGGAAAAACACCAGAGGTGCTCTTGCTGCCTGTTAAGTCAGAACACGATAGATATGGCTAAAGGGAGCATTGATTTTTTTTTTCTTCTGCCTGGAAAGCTTCTTATAATCATTAAAGTGCAATGAGACCTCAATTTGTTTTGGTGACATTAATATTTGTAAGTGGTGGCTCTTTGTATTTTCCTCTGCCCTCTCCTCATTGTATTTATGTTCAAATGGTTTAAACAGCCTATGCAAAGTTATATCTGTATACATAAGCGCACGTAAAATATCAGATAGTGTTGAGAAGAATTTTGAAAAAAAAAAGAAAGAAATACTGTGTATGTTGTGTGTTTCTTGGTGCTGAAGTAAATGCAAACAGGCTGTTTGGTGAATTTAATTTAATGTTTTCTTAATTTAAGCAACTACTACTACACTGACACAGTCGGTACAAAGGTGCCAAACCAATTAGTGGTTTAATTGATTAATTTCAAATTCTTACATGTTCCAGGTTCTCACAGGATCTGATTTATATATGCTCTACCCTACAAATATGTTCAACCTGTCATCAGATACCCTTCTGGAATAATAGGCTGCCTACATGAGGGGATAGATGCCACGGATATCAAGATATGAGTACTCCTCACAATGCACACAGCTTTCCACCCAAAGTCCAGCACCCTGAGGCTGTAAGAGCAACAGAAGGGGGAGGGCAAGGATTAGTGAGTGTCAAAGGCACAATACAGGATGAAATGAGAATCGTCTATGAATACATCAGGTAGATGGCCCTGTGAGATGAGCTGTTACACGAGTGCCTCGGGCAGTGGAGGGCTGATAAGGCACAGCAGAAGAAAATACTGTAGATCAAGAAGACGACCAAGCTGCTCCATGGAATGCACCATCAACAGATAAAGGAACTGGTTGGCATTTGTGGCTAGAAAAGTCTGACCTAAAGGACTTGTGTTGACATGATCAGAGCCCCTTTCTTGTCCATGGCGGCACAAGAAAAGATCTGAAGCACCAGATTAATAGGGGCAGGAATCCCACAGCTGAGACACGCCAAGTTGCAGGATGTGTAAAGGTGCCTTGGAGATTCATTAGCTTGAAGTACCACATTTAGCAACAATGACTAAAAGTAATGGTTTAATGTATGACTTTATCGCAGTTTCTCACGTGATGTGGAGAAATTAAGGCCCACTCTTGTTCAGAATGTTTCGTCAATTCAAAGAGTTCACTTCATGTTTTTGTTTATTCACAGAGGTCTGGCCACAGCATTTGTTTAACGCTCCAGATCAAGAAATGAACAAAACTTCTGCTTTTATACAGGTTCTCAAACTTGCTGATGATCAATTAATCAAGAGCATTTGATTAGCAGAACCTACTTACCCTTTATTCTTGTGGCGGCGGTAAGGTTGTAATTAGTTTTCGTATCACTGAGTGCTTTCTTTTTCATATGACTGCATATTTGTATGTGCGTCTCTGTGTGCATTTGGGATAAAAATTAACAAATTAAAAGAGCATTTACCCTGCATTTTGAAAAATTACTTAAGCAGTGCATCTAAGTGTGAAACCAGGGGATCATTCACATGTGTGCACATGTAAAACATTGAGAGTGACAGACCTGTGCAAAATGAGTGTGCCACTTCCTTTCAAAAACTTTTTATTCTAAGTTATGAATTTTTTTAAAAAAGTAGGAGGAGAGGCATGCCATGCACATTTTTAGCATTATTCTGATTTTGGATCAGTTAACTGGGTTCAATAATCTGCAAAAGAGGTTCACAGTTTATATCCAACATAAAAAAAAACCCCTGAAAGCAGTGCTGTTCTATTCAGTTTGGCTATTTATGTTTCTCAGCTTTTCTGTAGAGCACAATTCACATAAAAGTCCTGTTTACTGTACATGGGCAGGCAGTACACAGGCGCAGTGGGGGTGGTTTAGTTAGTTAAGATGCCTCTGGATTTACTTGCTAGCATTTAACACAAAGTGTCTTTTTTAAATGATCCCACTGACTGTTTAAGCGGCTATTAGTCTGTTTTGCTATTCACATCAGGGCTCTAAAACTCTAGAGTACCTTCAGCAGCAAGCTGTGCTTCACAAAGCTTCATCCAAGATAAATCAGTATTTGCAGCAAGCTTTCTGGACATGTTTCTAAGTTTGTCTGTTAACTTGGGTAACAGGAAAGTAGAAAATTAGTTATTCCAGTGGTCCTCAGCAACTGAAATATAAAGCTATTAATAAAGCTTTTTAATAGTTAGGTTATTTTGGGTTTACACATAGATTGTTTCAAAATCTATATCACATGTATCCAAATGTAATGTGGGTATTGAAAATCAAACTTCAACAAATTTACTTCTGCTGAATGTATTAAATAAGACACTTATAGTATATATAAATAAGACACTCGACTCTGCTTTCCAGTGAGGATCTGACGGAGTGCCGACTTGATGATGTAATAAAAAACTAAAATAGCCTCTCTGGTGCCTGTCTGAAAGGCAGAACTGAGTGATGCTGACAATGAAAATGTATTTTCACTTCCAGTGTCATCAATACTTGTTTTTTGCAAAATGACATCACAAATATTCGATACATTTATGTGTGTGTGATGTCACATTTACTTCTCCTACAGAGTTCTTGCTGTGAAGCTGCAGAAATGCACTAAATAGACGACTGGCTCTCCTTGACCAGGCCGATCAGACTGAAGATAATGCAATAGGAAGACAGGGAGTTGTATTCTCATGTGGACTCATTAGATTCCTTGTAGCACTGGTTGAGAGACACTGAGAAAGATTTTGAAATACTGTGGGATTGCTATTAAGAAGATTTGATTATAAGAAGCAACACCACTCACTGAAATGCAATGATATAACTGGGAAAATTGTAAATAAAACTAGGAAATAATTATGTGATTTCCTTCTTTGTTTCTGAAGTAAGACATTCAGCTTCCTCTAAGATGATGTGAAACGAGATCACAGTTGCTGTGTTCCTGAGAGTCGAGCATGTGCACGTGTTGAGCAGGAATTAATCTTTGAAATCTTGACTCTTTGATCAGTGATAATGCGGGTGCTGCACACGTTCTCCTCCTCATGTTTCCGACAATATACAGTCGACAACAAAACCACGTCTTTGGTGTTCTTTGGCTGAAGAAACTGAAGCTTAAAGTTGAAATATGGACTTTTGTGACAAAGATGAAACAGATAATGATAAGACTGATAAATTAAATCCCAATAGTTGTTCAATTCTTACTCTCATGATAGGATTAAATGTGCTAAATGTGTTGTCTTCTTTTTGGGGGGAAGGAGGATGGATTGCTACTTTTTTTTGGTGAAGCACTGAACATTAGGGCCAGCCTTGATGAAACTGTAAAGGAGAGATGATGCAGCTTCTTAGCTGCTGACCTGGGGGCCTGCATCATTCATGGTTAATATGGTTCACACAGTGTGGTTGTTGTTGTTTTCTTGTATTCAGCTTATTCCTGTGCAATATGACTCTCCCTCTTCCCTTGGGTTTACTCAGGACAAGAAAGTGAGTAGAATCCTTGTTTTGTTTGTGCAGGCTTTGGCAACAAACCACACTACTGATGCATACACACATGCACAGGATGTGGCATGGAAACTAATGTTTATTGAGGTGACATCATGACATGATTGTATTTTATATTAAAAAATCAAAGGTCAACTTCAATGTAACATGAGTCTATTCATCTGGAGAGTTGTGGCTCAGGAAGCTGTGTGGGATGTTGCCTGCTGGGCATAGCAGCTATGTGTATGGCAGCTCAATTGTAAATTACTTTTTGTGTATGCACATTTTATGGCTCCAAAACAACTTCTCATTATTTAAATAAATAATAGAGTAAGAAAAGAATGAAATCATAGCCTGTCTGCGTTTTGGTAACCACACAGTTCCTGTCTTTAGAACTACTTCCACTCACAATAATAAAGAGACTTGAGAATGACCTCTGACACTGCATTGTAAAACACAGATACGAGGCCTGTGTGCTCAGCTGCAGGGAAACTTTTTAAACTTTTCTCCACTAAAGTATCCACATTCTTCAGCTAAAAGGTCACTGACAAAAAAGAGAAAAACACTGGCACTGCCATGTCTTCCCTGAGGTGGAGGCCTCTGGGAACTACTAAAGAACATCATGGTGATTATGGTTTTTTTTTTAACTGATTTTGTCTCTGCATGTGAGAACAAACTGGTCAGCATCCCATACGTGCAGCACAAAGCCTCTGCTAGTGGAGCACAGATGACCACAGAGAAAAATATATAGTGAAAGTGGTTGAACTATGACTATGATTAATGTATTTAGAATTCAACTTGAATCCTGTTTTTGTTTGTTAATGAAAGCAAATTTACAGGAGCGTGGCTGTAAACTTTTCCCAGCTACTGAAGCCGGGCATGCAAGGGAAAGTTTGAGAACCTACTAGAGGAACGTCCCCTGGCTCAGTTATACTGTTACACTGCACTTTTAAGGTTAAAAAAAGGGTTATGCAATTGGAGTCAATTTGCCATTTTCCATAGGTATTGATTTGAACTTGCATCTGCTTTTCAAAACAAGTGCACTTGGCTGTGTTTATTATGACTGTGCATTTGTGTGTATATTATACTATCTACTAATTAAGTATTGATTACTGCAGCAGTTTGCCTCTCTTCAAAACCAGATGCAAAGCCGTGTGGCTGTGAGTGAAGCTTCATCATCTTCTTGGCATCACATCTAATATTTAGCACTATACCTGCCTGTTCATATAAATGAGACACTACCTGTCAAAGCTGGAGACATGAATATGGGATTGAATCCAGATGAGCTCTACTCCAGGAAAGCAAACACCATTTTATATTAACTTTCTCTTCTTTCCTCCTCTCCCATCTCAACACATTCCCTTAATATCTTCTCACCTCTGTCAGTTCATATTTCTTCTCTGCAGTGTATTTGTTCTCTTTTTTTCCCCTCTTTCTCAGAAATCCTTGAAACTGACGTACTTGCCATTCATTCTGATTCCAGTCATCATCCATCCTGTCATCTACACATCCCTCTTTCCATTAACATTGTTTTCACCTGCCTGTTTTTCTTTCTCTCCTCTAGGCCTATTATTGGATAACTGCAATCCCACTGACAAGCTTGGAGGGTGAAAATTATAGAGGCAAACTTTGTTCAGCCAAGTTCAGAGAGTAAGAGCCTTTGCACATCCAGTGATAAATAATATTCATTGTCTCTTTCTGCAGAAATACTTTGTTTAGTGCTTTACATGTACTCAAAATATGAGTTGATTCATGTGTATATGGCAATGGTAAGCCAGGCAACAGCATTTCATAGAATGTTGCATTCAATATTAGAGGAGTGAAGCTGTGATTTTTTTTTTTAGATGTTAAGAGTGCTCTCTAAGCCAGGGGTGGCTCTAGTGTGCTATTCATTTCAAACTTAGAAAATGTTACATCCCAGTAGAGCCAGTGTTTGTCTGCTTATGTAGTATACAGATATTAAATATTAATACGACATAGTTCACTATGTTATTTTTCAGGCGGTGTGCAATACATCTTAAAGATTAGTTGCAAATGATGCTTGCGTAATATGCGGTTAAAGACACTGTAAAACATACATATAAGTGATATATATATTTTTATAACCTTGCTTACTTTTGTCAAACCAAACAAGCAACAAGTGCATAACTTTTTTAGTGATGTAATACATCTTCGGTTTAGTAATATCATTCATGTAATTAGGTAATCCCCCCCCCAGAAAAAAAAATGTAAAAATGTGGCAATATATTGCAATATATAAGTGTTACATTTTTAAAACTAAACCATAATGGTACTTAATTACTTCCTGGAGCAACAAATTCCTTAAACTACTTGTTATATTACTTTTACTTTACATGTCATGAAATGCACACATAATTATCAATATAAAGGCTACAGCACCACATACTGAGCCAAAATCCCTATAATAATGAGGACATAGGGTCTTTATTTGTATGACTTTGAACACAAAAGAAAGCTGAAAACCAGCCCAAAGAGACTTTAAATAATCACTACTGCTATGCTACTGTGGAAGCATTGCCCTAAGAGGCCAAACACACTGCTACTTCAAAAACAACAGCAAATAGAAAAATGGTGCAAAAGAACACAAAACACATGTACGCTGAATCAATTAAACACAACAGAAACAGAAAAGGTACCACAAAGAGATGTTTTGTAGGAGGCAATAACATGACTGTCCAGCAACAGAGTGCTTGGTGAATTCTGTTAGCAAAAGAAACATATAGATTTTTAATCAGTCCCCATTCTGAGTCTCTGTGACAACATGAACGCCACTGATGTAATCCCAACAGAAGTTGTTATGTGGTTTGATTGTCACCATGTATGCACAGGAACAATTATAGACATGTTCCTGTCAGATATGTACACATATCATTAGGAATAAAGGCTATTAAGGTTTTGTTTATCCAAATGATTAAGAAGAGTCATATTAACCTAACAGATATTCTTGCTTTTTGAATTATTTTTAAGCCTTCGATCCTGCACTGCAGAGGCACCATCCTACTCAGGTTAATATTTAATATTTACTCATTTATTTTCTTTTTCTCAAAATAAGGACTATTGTAGTTACTCTGGTATTTCATCAACAACTTTCACTGAGACCTAAACAGAGATATGGCTTGTTAAATATCTAACCATTAACAGAAAAGAGAGCTATATGCACAGGAAATGACACAAATAAAAACTCTAATACAGTTTAGTACAGTTTTTATTTAATTTTATATGCCAAAAAATGCAAAACAGTCACTCAAGACTTAAAGAATTATAGAATGCTGATAGTGATATTTGATCTGTTTGGCATTTGGAAAGGCTTGTTAATGTAAATGAAGAAAAGAAAAACATTATACAAAATGTAAAACTTTATCTACATTTGTACTCGTTCTCTAGTTGATTGGCATTAAATAAGTAACCAAACCTCTAACCAAACCCAAACCTCTTATTTTTCATAAAACTTCATGTTACAGTCATACTGAGAAATGTATTAAAATGATCCACTCCTGTCTGTATGTGCTGTGTACAATACCTTTGTTTTGGGTCCTTCATATGGACTGTTCAGATTCCTCTTCTCTATTCATTTATCTGTTGCTTTTGTACATAGACAAATAGAACAACAAAAACTTGCACATCATCTTTCCCGTTAAACTTGTCCTTTCCTTGCTCCCCAACATCTTGAGATAAAATGTCACTTTATTCTTGCGTGTGTCACACAGCACTGAAACAGCTGTTAAATGACTTCCTTGCCTTAATTCTGGATTCAGAAGAAAAAGTTCAGCACCTTAATCAGGTCTGATGTACGTAGCATACACCATTGCCAATGACCTTTACTTATTTCCTCCTCTTTATTCCCTCCAGCTCTCTCATCTGTCCTTAACAATTATTTAAAGTATGTGCAGTTAAGTTATTAATTCACTGTTGTTATGCTTTGATAAGTATGTTAAAATTCACTGCAGGATCCTGCCAAACCTAATTCTTCTCTCCAGTGGGGATGTTGTCACAAGAGATTTGTGCAGAGCTTCAGACCTGTGGCTGATTTGAATTCACAGCAGGTGTTGGTGGGTAGCCAGATATTATCATTTTAAACAGCTTGCTACACATTATCAAAATATCAAATGGCCAAAGAAAAAATAATCCTGTCAATAATCGTGTATGTGTTCAGCAGCACTCACATTATTACTGTGAAGTATTACAATTCTGAATTACATCATAAAATGTATCAGATAAAACATAAAACGTTTAACGATTGCTTATAATTAAATGCTCCCTGGCCAACATGCTGCAAAATGGCCAATTTTGTAACTGACTGAATGTCTGTAATTATTCTATGCCCCTTAAAATAATGAATCCCCAGTTTGGGAGATAATAGCTTTTCATTTGCCTCAAGACATGTTAGTGGATAGAGAAGTTATACCGTTACTTGAAATTTACTCCACTGACTGTCAATGTTTTTTACAGCAGGTTTTGCTTCATATCCCAATAGAAACGTCTGGATCCATCCATTATTCGTTTGTCTTTTACTACAAAAATGGGAAATTTTAGATGTTTTTAGGTGCAATATTTATTAAAACTTCTAAAAGCATACATAAAAATACAGTATATAAGGCAAACACAGAGGTTTTACATTTCTTACAAGCTTAAAAGTCAATCTCTGGTGTGAGCACCTTTATTCTTCAATACAACTTGAGCTCTCTTAGGTAACCTTTATGTGAAACCTTCAAGTATTCTTGAAGAATAGCTCTCTTGAAGGACATTCTTTAAATGTTGGTTGGTGAGATCCGGGCTGTGGTGGGGTCAATCCATGACTGAGAGTAATCCTGACTGACCAGGTATGTTTTACTGCAAGGACACTCACTGTTGCACCTCTCACCTGACCTCGTCAGTACACACTGATGATAATTTGAACCAGAAATGTCGAATTTGGATTCATCAGTCCATAACCTGTTGCCACTGACTTTCAGTCTAGCGCTTATGGAATTTGGCATACCTCAGCCTTTTCTCCATGTTTCCCTTGCTTAATTATTGGTTCTTGACAGCATCTTTCTACTGAGACCATTTCTGATGAGGATTCAGTGAACAGCAGATGTATCAACTGAAAGGGCCAGATCCATCTTTCAGCTCCAGTATCAGGGCTTTCCTCCTATTTCTTAAGGGCATGACTCATATACTGTTCCTCTGCTTTTGCTGCAGACTGCTAGCAACAAAGTGACACTTTATTAATAACTGTGCGTTTACTTTGTCTGCCACTTTTGAGATAATGCAGGTCATAAGAAAATGTGCATTATTTTTCAATCAAGAAATATTTTCCCCACCAGACTAGCAAAGTAGACCAACTCCCAAAATGCTCAAAAGTTCAAATAGGCTCCTGGAATAATTGGCTTTCTTTTAGTGAAACTTCAGCAAGTACTCTAAATGAATCAGACTATAACATGTTGATAATATTGCACTTCACATTTCCATAAAGGTTAATTAAGTCTAGCTCAGTCAGAGGAGAGTTAAATGAGACAGAGAAAATCAGAGTGAAAATAATAGCTGAAGTCAAAGATGTAAAGCCAGTAAGAAGAAAAAGAAAGAGTAATGTAAGATCTTCATAAAGTCTGAAGTTTGTGCGTATATGCACAAGGTAGAGTTGCGCTGCTTAGTCAAAGTTGACCTTCGGGTACAATATGCTTCCCCTTACTACCAGTGTTGGGAAGCTTACTTTTAAAATGTATTCCACTACAGATTACAGAATACAGGCCCCAAAGTGTATTTTGTAGCGTATTCCATTAGGTTACTCAGTGAGAGTAACGTATTCTGAATACTTTGGATTACTTAATATATTATCATGCTTGTTACAACTACATGTGTTATTGCTGTGTGATTTATTACTATTACTGAAGGTTATTCGCCATACCAATACCAACTAGGTTTTTAAGTCTTAATATAAAATGAGTAACAGTAGGGTGGACATTAGCTAAGGCTGCACTTTTTGCAGCGATCTCATATAGAAAACGATATATAAAACAGGTCCGCGGCTCCGAACTGTAAAGGCATAAAACCGTAAAGGGACCTCTGGCTAATACGTCGGGTTCCGTGATATTCGGCTCGTAGCCGAAAACTAGCTTTACTTTGTTGTCTGGGTCAACTTTGCTTGCGAGAGACAGAGAGAGGCGTTGAAAGGCTGCTCCAACGGAACTTATTGTTTTGGAGGAAAACACAAACACAGTGTACAGTCAAGTCTCAATAGCTTACGACTGGGCTCGTCCGGCACTCTTTTTGGCTGTAGTGGTTATTATTATATTTACATGCTTCCATCTCCCATTTCTGCTCGGTGACAACTCGTACTTTTCAACTCGTTGTGTCGTGTCTTTCCCTGAAAAGTTTGTGTCTTTGTGCTCTCTGCTCCTGTGTCTCAGCACTCCTCGTGCTGGCTGCTGTCTGGCGCTCCACACTTCTCCTGGGGAAACAACAGAAGCAGCCGTCAGGACACTTTACAACTGCGGGCATACACACACTAACTTTACTAAGCTAAAGACTAATGTGGAGTTTCATGCAACGATCCCGCGTCGGTGGAGGCTTCACCACACCATTAAGTAGCTCCCTCTGCCGACGCTGATCCGCTGCAGGTGTGTGGCATCCTCCTTGGGCGTGGCCAGTCATTCACAGGCCTGACGGTGCCTGTAGCCTGGCCTCCTGGCTACCGCCACAACCACGCACACACACACACCTCATCATACATAGACACATGGAACAAAACCCCCAGACAGCGGAACAGTGCACACACATACACCAAATAATAATAATAATAATAATAATAATAATAATATTAACAACAACAACAACAGTCCACACTGCTCCCAGACCCCGAGTCCTCCAGAGCTGGGTCTGTGACAGTAACTGTATTCTGAATACCACCTTTTTTAAACGGCAACTGTAACAGAATACATTTACTCATATTTTTGTATTTTAAATACGTAACGGCGCTACATGTATCCCTGCTTAATACATGTATCTAACCATCATTCCATCAGCATTAGACTGAAAGCATTTCTTTTATACTTTATATCTCTCATAATTAGACAGATAGAAAACGAAATGGGGACATTTTACTGATTCCCTTGTGGTCTATTTTGTTTGGTATAAAGAAGAGACAGGCTCTGATTTCATGAAATTTAGGGAAAATATTACTGCAAGCACAAGACATAAAGAGAGAGTGCAGTAACAATGAAAAAAGTATAAAACATTTAACATCTAAAGAGGAAAAACGATAAAGAGTCGCAGTTAGAAGAGCATTTTTGTATTCTTCTTCTTTAAATATGAAGGTTTTTTTTTGCTGTTTTGCTGTATGTGGGAGGATGGATTTTTGTAATAAGCTATCAGGGTTGGTTATAGCACACAGTGGCATTTCTTTGAATAAATGTGGAGATGCCTTTAAATACAGAGGGTTTGCTGATATAAAGAAATACAGAGATTTGTGTAGACTTAAAACAAAAACTGATGGCAAAACCATGAAACTTGTGTGATCCTCTGCTCAGAGGCTTAATAAGTAGACTGTGGATTACTGTGCAACTGTATTTAATTAGGGATACTTTCCTTCTACTGCTCACACCACTCAGCGGTACACAGAACTAAACTC
Organism: Aulonocara sp. 'chitande type north' Nkhata Bay; assembly: GCF_057382095.1. Taxonomy (NCBI): domain Eukaryota; kingdom Metazoa; phylum Chordata; class Actinopteri; order Cichliformes; family Cichlidae; genus Aulonocara; species Aulonocara sp. 'chitande type north' Nkhata Bay. The sequence continues at coordinate 26,429,937 of NC_141345.1, forward strand.
ATCTCTAGACTAATGAAAAAGAACAGATCTGCATAATAGCATTCATTTACGGTACAGAGAGTTAGATGGCATCCATCTGCAACACTTTCCTAGAAACTGTGTTTGTATTCAGCTAATTTATTTTGCCAGTTACATTTTGATAAGTAATGTAGTGGCTGAGCTGAATATATTTACTTGCTTTTCGGGGAAGGGATCAGAACAATATGCAACTGCAAATGAAGGAAGGTGGTCAGGATCAACACTTTCTCCTAGAAATGTTCCTTATATTCAGCTAATTTTCAGCATGAAATACATTCCGAAGAATGGATAATGCTGGTCAAAATACATTTTCCATTAACACTATGAGAAAATCGTAATAGTTAGGAGGGGGGTATATGTTTTCCTTTGTTTTTTCTTTCCTTTCAACGTGGCCTGCTCAGCCTTTTTTAGTTTCACCTCTATCTTCTTCCTAATGAGTTCTTTGTGTATTTATAGCCCTTCCCCTTTCTTTGTCTTTATGCATCCCAGTATACATGTCACAAAGTTTATCTATGAGTTTGGCATGCTTTCTTTGATGTCATTTTTGTTTGCTTTGCTAGGCTATTTCTGTGTCTGCATATGAATGCTACCCCCCCCCCCCCCCCCCCCCCCCCCACACACACACACACCCACCCATAAGAGAAATATAATTAACAAGCTGCAAAGCTGTTTGTATTAACTGTAGCGGAGCAGCAACATATCCACATAACTATTTCGTCTATAGTCTACCAGAATATCCAAGTGGGTGATATCAAGGTGCCGATCAGTATGACTTTGTTGCTTAAGTACCTACAGATAGGATTAAGTGTTTTAGTGTGTCACTAGTGATTTGAACATAAACCATAGATCTTTTGAAAGTAATTTAGCATCCAGTAAGTAGATATGACTTGTTGGGCTGTCATATTGTTATGACCATTATTACAAGACAAGGAAGAAAATGAGTTTTCCCATCCATGCATTGGCTGTTCTTTTTTTTTTTTTCTGTGTCCATGTTATCACATATATTTGTGATCAGGATACATACTTTAGTACTAATAAATGTGCTTTAAATATGCTTTTAATTGCCTTTATCCTACTTTACATTTCACATCTAGATTGACTTTGAATGTGCAAACCTGTATTACTTTTATTTAGTTAGAGCGCGTTAAGATTATTTCAATTATATGAACTCCGGCTATCATGCTAGAGTATCATGCACGTAAATATCAAATGGCTGTACATGGGTGGGTGGTTGGGTTGCTGAGAGCTCAGTTGTTCTGTAACAGATGCTCACTATGGCAACAGTGAAAGGTTCTTTATGTTAATTACATATACATAACCTCCCTTTACGCATTTGCAGACTTTAAAAGGATAATTGCTAGATTGCTATGCAATATCTTCATGAGTGCAATAACCATCATTAATACTGTTGCTTTTTAAAAAGAACCATTTTCCACTGAGACAAAGCGAAAGTTGCCATTCCTAGTTGAGCTTGACACATATTGTGAGTAAAAGTTCCAATAATATATGTCTTCTGATATTTTTTAAAACAAACAGTCTGTTAAATCATGGGATAATTTTCTTTAAATTTTACACAAACACAAACAGAGCATACTGGGAAGACAGAACTTAACTTTACTAGACAGCGCTGGGAGCATTGTAAATAATAGAGTCAGAGCTGCTTTGCTGGACAAACTATTTGACACTATTCCAAAATTAACTCTCGCATATTTTTCTGTAAACCATTATACTGCTATAAATGTTTTTTATTCCTCCTTTTTTAATTATGCTGAGTTCCTTTGATTTTATATTTACTTTGGTTTGTAAGGAGTGTTTCAGAATATAACAGATTTTTAAATGGGAAAAGTCTTTACATGGGTGCCTGTTTATTTTATAAAAGAATCAGTCTCTGTCTTGTTGTGTAGCTTTTTTAATTACTTTACTCACAGCCAATGTTTTTTTTAATGTGAACTGCCTTGCAAGCACTGCATTGTGTTCTTTTCATGGTGGGCAATTTATTAAATGGGCGCTACCTTGGTTACAAGAGCTTATTTGTGTAGTTTGCTTTGTTATATAAAGGGGACACTACATTAGACCTGTGGCCACACTCATCTGTTCTTTCCGCTCACTCTTCTTTTGTACCCTCATATAACACCATGCCCTTCACACACATACTTTTCCAGCTTCCATTTCTTAATTTTTTACAATTGCTTTCTTTCTACTTGTGGCTGTCCCTGCCCTACACAACCCAAATTTTTTTGCTTTTTTTTTATATATCTGTACAGCTTTAGATTTAGAAGTTTTGAAAAAATTTAAAGGTATCATTTAATGAGTTTTGCAGGGAGTGATAATCATACAACAGAGATGCTGTAACATGCTGTGTTAACTGTCAGTGTCAAATGCTGTCATGTTGTTATGTCATCATATTCTTAATGAAGAACTTCATAACTTCTTATATGTCTGTTACGGTTTAAGTCTATTGATCAATATGATTTATAGCCCTGCAGCAAATACTAGCATTTCTAGCTAGTATTTGCAGTACTAGTGGAAAGTGCCACTGCAGGTACGGGATATTTAAGGTAGAGTAAGGGACAAACCAAGTCCATGAAATAATTCATTTTGTTTTACTTATAACAAAAACAAAACAAAAAAAAATGTTTTGAAAAAATCTTTGAGGGAGCTATTGTTTTATCATCTGTTTGACCAAATGTATTATAAATGTAGGTCCAATGCCACAGTTCTAGTGTGTGCTGCAGTCCTTTTGATCAGTAAGACAGTTTACTCCCAGGTACATTAACAGTAAAGCAAGTTTCAGATTTTTTTTGCCCAGCAACCCTGCAGGCTACTGCACAAGTGTCACTGAAATCGCCATAGTCATCCCCTAGTTGACTTATGATATAGCTTCTACAGCTCACCTGCACTGCAGTCTTCTTTTCTGTCTTCACTCTGTTTCCATTCTTTCCTTTGGTATATTCTTCTAAACTAAAATAGTCTAAAACTATACAAATTATGAAGGCTTAAATAATGCAAGGTTAGTCTACCTCACAAAGGTGAACCCTTATTTTTTTAAAGAACAAATATATTGTGAAATAAAGATGTCCTATTTGATTAATGTCTTTTCTTTTTTATTTCTGCCTCCTTTTGGTCTTATGTGTCGAGTTATTTCTTTAGTCTCGTTTAGTGCTTTTACTGGTTGTTTGAGATGTTTTTGATCTAGTAGGTGAAGGTCAGACCAGTGCTATACTTTCAACAGCTGGATACAAAGATCATAGACATAAAGCCGAAATGGGGTTACTCGTTGTAAAAGCACAAATGGAAATAAGCTGTGTGTGTGTTTTCCTGTGGAGAGAGATAAGGTGACAGGCAGAGGTCATTCTGGCCATATCTTGCAGACAGCCTTGCTTTCCCTGTAGGTGGTTTAACCAGACATCTGCTGAACTCACATCAGATCCTGCAGGGCGTCATGTCTGCCACCACTCCCCTCAGCTGACCTCGATCAGTATGCCAAGATTTTCATGACATACGACAGAATAAGAGACGTAGCTTTTGTGCCAGAGGCTGATATCAGATCAGGTCTTAAAGGTTTGGTGATTATATTGTTTCCCTCACCATGAGCCTTTCCTTTTAAACTATGATTGGAAATTAGAGTTAAGGGAATTTACAAGCTACAGCATACCAAACAGTTTTGTGGGTCAGTGAGAGGATTAAAGGGGAGTTGTAGCCTCTGGTTTTCCACTTATATATTCCATGGATGTTTCATGTTGATATTGAAATGTTAAGTGAAATTAAATTTCTGTCTGGATCCAAGGGGATATGCAGTTATAATTTTAACTTCAGGCTGGGCAAAATGGAAAAATAATCTTACTACAATATAGTTGTTTTTTTAATATCAGTTGATATTGACATATAATATCACAATATAAATCAAATCACTATCACCATCAAGCGTAAAGGTTCCTCTGTACTCCTAAGAGAAGATATAAGGTTAACAAGGGTTACATACTTCAGTCAGCTGCTTCTGACATGTCTGACTGTGGTTACTACTGCCATATCTTTTACAATAAAATAAGCATTCATGATATCACTGTGTCTCTTCGTTTTCTTTCATTATGCATAGCACTAGAGAAACTAGTCTTGGATTGTGCACAGTCTAAAGATGAGACTACTTCAGATAGTAAAAATGATTTATGGTGTCTTTGGGGAAACATGCTTTTGACACAATTTGAAGTACATGTTACACTGCTTCTTTAAATATTATTTATTTTCTTTAAAAACTGAACATGGTAAAAGTACTGTAGAACATTATACAACTGTCTTCTAAATAAACATATATACCTGTTACACTAGCTTCTGTTTAAGATTCATTAATTGGAAAGTAACATCTAACATCATGACATCATCTGGAGAAAGGAATTATCACTGGTTATACCTTATCAGTAGTGTTGTTTAATCTATCAGTGGCAGGCTATAGTTGGCTCCTTCATGGACTGGAGAGACTCTGACTTAAGCAAGCATATCCTTTAAGTTGGCTAAGACCAGATCCCTGTTGCTAAAGAAAGGGAAGGTGGAGGACAAGCACAAGGTTCCTGGAATAGTCTCTGCACTACAGACGTAGGCTTCTTGGCATTAGAGGGTTACTGGAGAGAAAGCCACCAAAAACATCAGTGAAGGTTTAAATGGAGCTTCCAAGTGGCTGTGAATAAAGAGAGGGGAACCGCTCTTGAGAGGCACAAGCCTGGGCCTGATCACCCAGGTGAGGGTGTCTGAAGACTAGAGACCCAAAACACCCGATGACCCTGAGCTCTTCACTAATGATGCCTCCAAGCTGGCTATCTGTGCAGATGGTGTTTCTTTAACCATGAAAAACTGACATCTTAATCCTGAAAAGTCAAAAGCTTTAAGTGGTACAAAAGAACAAACAAACTGAAAAACTACAGTGCTGTAAGAAAGTATTTGTCCCCTTTCTGGTGTCTTATTCTCATGTTTTGCATATTTATCATATGATCTTTCAGATTATCAATCCGCATGAGACAACAAAACCCTGAGTAAATGCAAACAGAAGTTTTAAAATCATGATTTCATTTATTAATGGACGAAGCCATCCAAATCTACCTGGCTCAATGTAGAAAACAAATTGCACCTTAAACCTAATAACTGGTTGCGCCATTATTGGCAGTAAGAGCTACAATCAAGCATTTGTCATAACTGGCAATAAGTCTTTCACAACAACACTGTGGAGAGATTTTGGCGTATGCTTCTTTGCAAAATTGTTTTAATTCATGAACACCGACCTTACTGAGGCAAGTGAAGCCTGCAGTTATTCAAATGTTCTGGGCTCTTTATAAATAAAAATATAAAAAAGACATGGGCAGTGAGCCTCATATATGGATCAGATGTGTGACTTAAACAAAAATCTAATCTGGTAGAAAAGTATGACACAACTGTTCAAGTGCTGTCTGAGGAAAATGTTTGAGTATAGGGAGCTGGTGAAGGTCCCTACTTAAAAACCTACAAATATGTTTAACCTTTTATGACTTGCTCAGTGATTGGCTCAGTGATCTGGACGCCACTAAATATGACATTTTTTGCATCCTTACTGGCATTGTGACTTTTTTTTGTCTTTTTTCAGCCCTCACACATCTGGACAATAGAGACTCATATATTAGAATGCTGTTCATAGACTTCAGTTCAGCATTCAACATGATCATTCCCCAGCAAGTCAATCACAAACTGGATCTGCTTGGAATCAGCACCTCGCTGTGTAACTGGCTGCTGGATTTCCTAACAGGAAGACAGCAGACAGTACAGGTCGGCAGCAACACCTCCAGAATACAGGGGCTCCCCGTATTCAGGATGTGTGTTGACCCCCCTGCTCTTCACTCTGCTGACCCACGACTGCACACCATCACACAACTCCAACCTTTTCATCAAGTTTGCAAATGACACACCTGTGGTAGGTCACATCAGCGACAATGATGAGACCTACTACAGGATTGAAGTTAGCCATCTGGCCGAGTGGTGCAGCAACAACAACCTGTCCCTGAATGTGGAGAAGACTAAGGAGATCAGGATCCAAGATATCTACTGCACCCGCCTCATCTGGAAATCCCTCTGCATTACAGGTGACTCCACTCATCCGTCCAACAGCTTCTTCAGTTTGCTGCCATCAGGAAGAAGACTGACGAGCCTCCGGGCAGAACCAGCAGACTGAGAGATAGCTTCGTCTATCAGGCTGTGGGGATGCTGAATTCACTCCCTGCTCTCACACACACAAACTCCAGACCTGCATTCACTGTATGACTGTGCATATGGTCTTTGACAATAAAGCTGACTTTGACTTTGACCTTGATAGCTTTTGTTGTAAACCTCTTCATCCATTAAAATATAAAAATTTAAAGTTAAGTTTTAAAAAAGTAAAATAAATGGATAAAACTTTACACTCAGTTTGGCCATTCAGACTGCAACTCACCAAAACTATTTCCATTAAAAGGTTTTTCATTAATCCTTTTTTTTTTTTAAATCTAATCTAATACGTAGATACAAATTAAAAGAAAATTAAATGGAGAAAAATAATATTCTTGCACACAAGCTTCCTCATAGATTGAGAACTATTTTTTAATTTAGCCTAATGTTTGCTGGGTTGGTACTTCTTCAGACCTCTATTTGAATTATGAGCATGTCCTTCATTTTTCTGTTAGGCTACAGCTTAAGATTTTGATTTATTCTTTACATTTCTTTATACTCTTAAAATGTTAAAATTAAGTCTTGAGCAACCCATAATTTCTTTATATTTTGCTTAAGACAGGCCAGACTTTCACCTAGTTTTTCTTTTTTCAGTGGTCTCCAGGTTTTAAGAAGGTAAATCAAGGTTGTTCTTTGGACATTGGGTGCTTTTTAAATCATTTTCCATCCTGTCCTCATACCTTAGAAGAGAATGTTTTTCATGCTCTGTTTTAACCTTCCAACCGTGCAAATTAAAGTGTATTCTACCAGCATTAACTTGATGAATGTGTGTGGGTGTGTAACTATCAGCAGTTTGGGCTGAGTTTTATGGGGGCTGGGATGATGTTTTTGGATTGAACAAACAGAACCAAACTCATGGTGCTTTTCCAAAAACGGGATATTAGAAGACTTCCCCAAAAAGGTTTCTCTGACTGAGTAGACCTACATAAACTAGTAACAGGATCAGGACCACTGGAAAAAGAAAAAGTGGGGACATTTTTTTTCTCAGTTTTGAGAAAAAACTCATTAAGACCAGGTTGAACATTAATAGCTGTTAATTCTCTCCTACTTGTCATCACATGGACTTTTTCCACTTATAAATCAATAAATGAATAATGTAGGTTAAACACTTACTCGCAGGACATGCACCAGTTGTTGAATTTGGAGTGTCCCTTTCACAGTGCCAAATTTTTAAAACCAGAGTATTAAAATAAATAAAATAAAACCTTTTGTGTCACTATTTATGGGGTAAAACTGTGGAATAGTTTCTACAGCAATGCTCAGGAATTAGTAAGTTCATGAAAATACTTCGAAAACTGATTTTGGAAGAATATGATACCGATAAAGATGATCACCCATTGTATGTATAAAAATATCAAATTATATCCAAATTATATCAATCACGGTAGCCAAGTTTACATAGGTTCTCCTCGTGTATCGTGTGGAGTATGTGATGATGGGAATTAGGTGAATTATGTGGGATCAATAAGATGTTGAGCAGGGGTAGGAATTAATAAGTATGTTCATACTTCTTCCTACTCCTTTTCAGACCAAACATTGTTACATTATGTCAGACGATTTTGTTTTATTTCATTATATATTTTTTGTTTATCTGAACACATACGTGTGTGTGTGTATATCTACATATATATTCGTATCTGTAAATGAAAATATATGTAGTGTGTATATATTGTTTTTTGTTTTATATGTCTGAAACAAATAAAGATACAATACAATACAATACAATACAATAAATGGCGAAGTTGATGGGCTAAAATTAGTGGCAGACAGCTTGAGTAAGGTATTGATATCTATATCAGTATTTTGATCTATCAGGGTCCTGTCATTAATGAAGCCATTTTAAGTGGCTGTATCTACTGTATACTACTCTGCTTCATTGTAAGATTTCAAAAAGTGAAAATATCCCCACATTACTGAAGTCCTCTGACTCTTCTTTTCATCAATATCTTTTTGAGTTTTTACCCTCAGGCTTTGTCTGTTGAAGTGCCGTGTTCAGTAACCCTATTGTTCAAGCTTTGCTTAACATTTTCTGTTGTCAATTTGTCTTTTATCTTGTCCACACTCCTGATGTACTGGTGTGTACTGATGCAGTAACCCTAACATTAGCACACGTGCTGCTGTGGTGGCTGTTCCTCTGATGCTGTGTGCATCAAAATAACTTAAAGTGGCGTTAACCCTATTTCAACCATGCGATTTGTTAGGTGGCACTCCTCGCATTGTCTTTGGCCTTTTGTGTTGTCTCTGAAAACATGGATGGAATGAATTCTGGCAACTTTATATCTCACTTTAGATCTCACGTTTCTATCAAGGAAAACATATATTACAGTAATTGTCTTTTTTTTTTTTTATCACCCAGCTCTATTTTAACCATAAGCATTCCATTTGCAATGACTGATTTTTAGTAATATGTACCGTATATGAGCAGTAAAGTTTTCTTGTTAAGCTTGTTCTGTATTATCTTCAACTACTCCCACACACTGATGATGACCTCCAGTACCTGATGTGCTGTTGTTGCCAAAACTACTCCACCTTACTGAGAAATGGACTCTGAAAGCTCCTAAAGGGGCCCTATAGTATATGGCACAAAGTAAGCTGGTGGATACAGCCACACTTTAAGCAGTGGCAGCAGACTGAATGTGATTTGGATGCAACTGTATAACTAGGAAATAAATTATGCCTTCAGACACTAGACATAACAAACAGTTGAGTTATACACTGTACTGTTAATAGGCACAGTTTTAGAGACACAAGCATCGACTACTGCATGTCAGTAAGTGAAATGCTTTTGTAATTTTACTGTGGCTCACGAGAATGGTTCCTAATTGATTAAATTAATATTAAAATGGTTAGTTTTATGTCTCTTATGACAAGTCTTACTAAAATCTTGAAGTAATCCCGAAGGAAGAGAATCATTCATCTAACGGTGGAAAAGATACTTGATTAAGTGTAGGCAGACATCCCTACCCAGCAAACCGAAAGCTTTAACAGGAATTTTGAAATAAAGGTATTTATATATATACATTTTCTTGATCTAAAAAGTATGATAATACCTGTTATATAATTTTTAGTTCATGAACCTTTCAAAGCTTGTTAGAGTTCTGTCTTATGGTTTATGTCTCTGTGTAATCCTTAGTTGCTGTCTCCTCTGTCTGCTATATCCCCGTGTCCAGTCAGTGTCTGTGTCTGCCCTGGTCCCATGTCTCTGTTCCCTCTGTTGTAGTGCCTGCCTGTGAGTTTGTGTCTGTAAGTTCAGTCTGTGTTATGTTTCCTGTTTTACTTTGAAAGTCCGTGTCTCATGTAAATGTGTCTGGTTGTGCTTCCTTTGTCTCGTTAGGCCTGATTTGCCCCAGCTGTGTTTCCCTCCTGTTGCCCATTCCCTGATTGCTCCCTCTGGTCGTGTCCAAATTCATGGGCTGCATCCTCCTGAGGACCCGGCCTTCGCGGTCTACGTGGGCCGGGTCCTCAGAAGGTCGGGTAGGCCGGAAGTAAACGGCCGTGAAATTGGACGGTCTAGCCTTCTGATTAGCGTCACCGCCGTTTTGGTGGAGTTTAATAAACTCAGCCGTCTGCTCCTTGCTATCTAAAATATAACAGGACACTGGCGTAAATTCTTGACTGTCTCATACTTCTGTTTAATCAGTTTTCTGTTTGACGTTTAGTCAGCTGTTTAAAAACCAAGGCGGAACCCATCCGGGGGATTAATAAAGTTTTATTTTATCTAATCTAATAACTTTATTCTCAGCCAAACCGATTTACTCACGAACAAACAAAACACTGAAAAAAGCCCAACAATAACATTTTTAGGTTGTCTAAGTGACTTATATATTACGTTTAACCCGAGCAGCGAAAGTCCGCGGTGATCTGAAAATGATGTGCCGGGAGTTGTGCCGTTCTCGGCCGCATCAGTAACCCTCGAGCTCCCGGCTAGCTGTCGAGCTGGTGGGTAGCAGACGTCTCCGAAAACGTCGAAGCACTTTTGCAAATATGCGATATCTTGATAAACCGAGCAGATATTTGATGTTTACACAGCTACTTTAATATGTTAAAAATTTATTTTGTGACCCAGAAAGATTGGTATGAGTAATTTTAAAACTTAGTAGCGGCCGCCATTGTTGGAAACTGGAGTTTGGCTGGGCTGCGCTATGAATTCTAGGATATGGTGGGCCACGAAGGACACACCCGACCTATCCTTCAAATTCAGGGAAAAGGAGGACGCATTTGTCGGCTGCATTCGGAGGAGTCTACGAATTTGGACAGCCTTCGGCACGTCGCTGTGACGTAATCGGTCTACAAATGCGGCCTCAGGAGGATGCAGCCCATGAATTTGGACTCGACCTCTATGTATTTAAGCCCTGTGTTTCAGTTTGTTGCTGTTGTTATCTACTCTCATCTTGTTGTGTGTTCTGTCTGCGTAAGCTTATTTTGTATTCCTAGTTTTGTTACCCTTTTGAGTTTAGCAATAAAGCTGTTTTGGCTTCACGTTTTGCCTCCGAGTGTCTGCACTTTGGGTCCTCCTACTACCACTCCTGCCTGCACACAGCCTTCACATGACAGGTTTTTTTGCAAATACTGTATAAATAGAATGTTTTGCTGGGTTTTTTTTTCTTTTTTTTTTCTTTTTTTTTTAAATGTGATTTGCTGTTTAGAATTGTGTAACTGCAGATTACATGACACTGTAAATCTCTCTTTGACATCCCACTCTTTAGACAATACCTAGAACTACTTTCAACATGCACTTTACAGCTGCATGTTTCAGAAAATTACTTGCATAATTATTATTACAAGCAGAGCACACAGCCTCCACACTTCATGAGTTTTGTGACCCTAACATAAAAAAAAGTACAATGTATTGTATTAAGAAGAAAAAGAACAAATTTAATTGCTATATGTAATTGTAATTATCCACAAGTTTGCAGCTTTCTCCGTGGGTGTCCTCTACTTATTGTTTGCAATGACTTGTTGGGCACATTTAAAAAAAAAAAAAGTGACTAAGGAGACTAAAAGACTTGTTTTTATATGCATATGAAACATGCACAATTTTTTTTCTTTTCTTGGGAGGATGGCTAAGGACTTCATAATGGGATGCGGATTACGTTTTGTTTAGTTTTTTTCCATTAAGGCTTTTTGTCTCATGCACATGTATGGTGATGCAGATAAAATTGTACAATGCATACTCAAAGGGTGTCACATTATTTCAGTGATGAACATGTGGGAATGATGGATCAAGAAACAGAGCAACTGGCTAGCAAGGGCAGAAGAAATTGCTTTAAAAAAAACATGCAAACTTTAGATATAGACAGTGAACTGCAAAGCAAGACTCTTAGTTTTTAATAAAAATTCTACATGGTTTCTCAACTCTTGTATTGTTTCTAGTGGTATAGTGGATAACACATCTGCTTGGCAAGCTGAAGCTTGCTAGTTTGATTCTAGCTAGAGACACCAACCCTCTTTGGGCTGTTTTCTGAAGGACATCTGGGTTAAAACTCTTGTATCTAAATGTTAACAAACTGTTTGGATGGAATATCTAAACTTGGCTCTAGAAAAAAGGGATCAACAGGTGTTTTGTATTTTTAATTCACCTAAACATGTGTGGACACGTGATTCGTGGCCCCTGATACTTAATATTGGCAAGTAGAAAGTTGGAAATGAAATATGACAGCAGCCTTCAGTCCAAATACTGGGAAGTTGACCAACCCATGGATAAGAAAAAAGAGATGCCCAGGGATATGAACAGGCTTGTAAAAGTCATCTAGTGACGGATTACTCGAGCAGAGGATTTCTCTGATATAAGAAAGAAACACTCGCACATGATGAGAAAAGGGATTTTGGAGAATGGACACAGAAAGATCCTCAGAACAAGAAAGAAACTGTGGCCTTTTGAAAAATAAAATGTAATATCCCACATGTCTTACCAACAAAAAACATGACCCCGTCACATTTCTCTAGCACTGTTTTGTTACTCTCTTTTCTCAGCCCCTTTTTTCTTCCACATCAGTTTTTTATGCCCCTACCAAGTCCTTGGGGTGGAGACCAAAGAGTAAAAGAGATCCATCAGTGTTTGCTAAAAAGCCTTTGCTGCCTCATAAATAAAGAAGGTGGATGAATTAGGAAGTTAAATCATGTTGGGTTGTTAATGTCATTGCCTACAGACAAACATGAAATACTCTGTGTTTGGCCGCTTTGCTCCCTCCCTTAGGCTCTGCCACCACCTTATTATATGATGAGACGTCATAGCACATGTGTGAAAAAATGGTGCTGAAACATCATACCTTATATTTTAGAGAAAGCAGAAATATATTTTTTATACTGAAATATAATAACTGCCCTTGATATTTTGGAGTAGCTCTGTGTTATGGCTCAAATAACAAAACTTTTTTGTTAACAAAACTTATTTTATTTATTTATTTTTAATGTTTTAGAAGTTGTACCGCATGTAATTGATAATACAATATCACAGGGATGAAATGCATCTGTTCTAGAGCAGCTGTTGACCATATAACAGGAACAAACCTGTTGATTTTACTTATACTCTATCAAGTACTATGCTTTTTTTTTCCTTTTTATTTATTTTCAAGTCTGTTTAACAAACAAATTGTAAGGAAATGTGCAGTAATCAGCATTTTATGCATTTGTTTTTCTCAGTTAGGTAAAACTTTGCTCACTTCAAAAGGGAACGCAGAAAATCAAACACTGCTATGAACTGGAAATGCCGGCAATCACAACACTCACTATAGCATAGCAATAGTCTAACTTTTCTTTTAAATTCTGCCTGGTTTTGAGCTTTCTTTTGATTTTATTAACTTTAGTCCAAACACATTTAGACATAGTAGTGCACAGTAGTCATCTCAACCAAATATCACAAAATTATTTCACTTTAAACTGAAAAAATAAACTTGCATGGACCAACCACCACCAGCACTTTAATCACCACCCACCACGATAACGTCAAGCTGGACTTTAAACAGTTTGAATTCTGTGCCTCTTTACTCTTCCTCCAGACTCTATGATCTTGATTTGCAAATGAAATACAAAAATGACTTTAACTGAAAAGAGGAAGTCCACTTCTTTTCCTTAGCTCATGTAAGATTCTTCTGAGACTGGTTTAGGACTGGCCTAATATCAGGAATGCAACATCTGCTGCCCCTTTCCTGAAGACAACTGCTTGTGGTGGCTCTTGATGCACTGACATCTGCCTCTGTCCACTCATGAAACTCTCCCTCTCAGATTTCTTGACAGTCCTCTCAAGGCTGGGATGACCCCTGCTGCTTGTGCACCTTTATTATGCTTTTCCCTCTCAGTGGTTGAAGGCAAAAAGGTGGGGTGGATGTAGCATCTACTAAACTGAATGTTGGCAGTTCTGTTGCTGCTCGGGTCTGCATAACAAATATCCTGGATATTTGCAAAATACCAAGTTGCTCTCCAAAGCATCCATCAGAGTGTCAGTGTTAGCTATAAAGCACTTAAGGATAAGAAAAGAAAAAAGGACATGAATGGGTGAATGAGGCATACTGTATAAAGTGCGTTGAGCGTTCAGGTACAGTAGAAAAGCACTACCAGTCCATTCCAGTCCACTTTTTATTGACATGCTTTTATAAAACACTCGGTGAACAAAGCAATGACCTTTCTCTGACTCACCCTTCTTGTGGAGTGTGTAAGTGATTTTCATCTGGACAACTGTCAAGGCAGCAGTCTTCATCAAATCAAAAAACTTCATGATACTCACAATTAAAATAGGAAATTCACTATTAAATAGATTTGAGGGATTAAAACATTTTGAATGCTTGGTTGACAGCAGCTACATAACGTTAGGAGGCCCAATATATTCTTCTGTGTTAGTCTCCAAAAGTTGATTCTGTTCATCTGGACGTGGCGTTTTCAGTGTTTCCACTAAAAACGCTGCGTCCAGATGAATAGAATCAACTTTTGGAGATTCATTTACCTGGATGATTGAGCATGCATCAAGACATCTTCTGTGTAAGCACTTTTTTATATGTCTTCAGTAGAGAAAGCAATAACAGACGTCTATACTCTGAAGTTGTCTTACCATGTACATCTGCCAACTGTTTTCTTGTGCAAGCTTAAACACGGTAATTTCATTTCTTCAAGTATATGTCATTAGGAAGTATGAACAAACTAGCGCTAACACAATTATCAAAAAGGGTAAAATGTGTGCATTAAATATAAGTATCATTTCAAATGTGTCAGAAACGTTCAGAGTTGCCAGGATGAAGAAAAAAAAGGAAAACCAAGCCTACAGCTTGTCATTTAAACCAGATAAAGATACCATAGCTAATGCACACAGAAGGATCAAAGCTCAGCCCTATGGTAACATTGAGCTATTTCTAGAGTTAGGTTCAAATCTAACATCATGGTCTGTTAGTGTATGCTAACATGAAAGCTTTAGCAAGGGACTTTGCAACACTGTAAATGTATAGGCAGCATATTAATGATCAGTCTCTTAAAAAAAAAAGCATAAGAATATTTATAGTTGCATCAAATTATTGTGTGTCATGTGATTATAGTTTATAGAGTCTTGGGGATATTTGTGCACTTTCTATTTCTTGTTTGAACCTGCAGTAATATACGATCCATACAACAGAATAAATACCTCAGTATACCCACTGAAATTCCCGCAGTTATGTAAGTAATAAGTAACATCCCATTAACAAGGGATTTCAAAACAAATTTGTTTTGCTTAGACTTTTCAAAATAAAATCTCAAAATCGTTTTTACATTGTACATTGATGACTCATTTGTTCAACAAATAAGCATTCTGGGTGCTGTGCCAGGAGCAAAAAAGATTGCTAGGAAGGAAAAACTGCTCTTTTCTGAATTTTGTGTTCACCTTATTTAATTTGACCAAATGGATCAGTTGCTTTTTCCGTTTGTTTTCCTGCTATGCCTCTGTTTCTCACCATTATTATGATTCGGTAGCATAGATGAGATACAAATGAGATGAATTCTAGTCACCAATAGCATTACCTGCTGGCAGTTTGTGTGTGTGTCTATGTGTGTGTGAGAGAGACAGAGAAAACCACTGAAATTAACTATCTGCCGGTTGCTTGTGTGTATCTGTTTGATGAATGTGTGATTATCAGAGAACCGCAGGACCTGGGTGTTTTCTGAGCTGCAAAAACACAAAGCGCACGGCCATTTACTTAGATACATCTCGCTGGACTGGATTCCCTTTCACCTTCAGAACTGTTAGTTCTTCATAGCTTAAATTCAGCAAGGTGCTGGAAACATTCCTCATAGATTTTGGTCCAAATTTACATGGTAGCATCACACAGCTGCTGCTGATTTCTCAGCTGCACATCCATAAAACAAATTTCTCATTCCACCACATCCCAAAGGTGGTCTATTGAATTGAGACCTGATGATTGTGGAGGCCATTTGAGTACAGTGAAAAAGTTTGACATGATTTGAGCTTTCCAACATGGTATGTTAGCCTGGTGGAAGCAGTCATCAGAAGATTGGTACAATGTGGTCATAAACAGATCGAAACAATGAGCAACAATTAAACATTTATAGAATATATAAATATAGAATACATTTAATGGGAAAGGAGAAAACAATTACATAAAGTATATCACTGAATGTATTTCTGTATATACTGTACAGTAACATTACCTGTTCTCCTGCTGAAAAATTCTGACAGCGGATGCAACAGTGTTTCTGTTTAGAACAAGTTGTACTCCTTGCCCAGTCTCTCTAAGTGAAAGACCACCACTGATAACGTCATCAATAATAGTTGCCTGAATTTCTTCTGAAACTTGAGCCCTTCCAACTACGCCTCCACCTCTCACACGGATTCCTCTTCCTTGTACCCCTCTACCTCTTATTCTCACTCTCATCTTCCTTAGACCTCCTCCAGCCATGATGGTAAAAAACGACATAGACACCTTTTAAGACATGCAGACTGACTGCTGGTTGAAGATTTGTGTGAAGGAATGTCAATCAGCTGTCAGTGTACATGCGTATGTGTGCGTGTGGCTGTGTGTGTGTTCCGTGTTCAGCCGGGAGAAAGTGTCCCTTCACACGCAAAAGACAACAATCTTCGGTCAAGACAGGTGGCCTTGAATGAGGAGGGAGAAAGTCACAACACAGTCTTGTTATCTAAGGGAGAATTGTTATTCCCATCAGCTTTTGCCTTGAGCATCCAGCTGGCGCCAGGGGGGGCCACATGAGATGAAGATGGTAGTTGTTTTGGTTAGTGCGAACAAACTGCATCCAATTTTACAGTAGGTCTAATGTCCGTCACTGGTCACCAGGTCTCTCAATTCCCATTGTTCTTCTCCAAGATCTTATCCATATTGCATTCAAAAAAACACAGTCTGAGTACACACAGCCCTGCCCATCGTCTATCATGTCGGCCAGCCTTTGGGATTTTGAACAGCTGTAGCCGCTTCTTATTCTTCGAAATGCCAGGTCCAAGCCAGATCCAGTCAGCCAGAACTCTGTTATCGTGGTTCCGAATTGGTAGATGTCGTTCAATGTCCTCCATCGAGAGTGTCGCCAGACACACAACACAACCGACCATCGAGTATCCGGCAGCAAATGTCTCCGCAGGACAATCAGGCTCTCCCAAGCCCAGGAGTTGTCAGTTTCGTTAAGGGACCAGTTGATCAAATCCATAATTCTTCTTTAGGTTTTTAGAGAACAAGTCTGGGACACTCTCTTAGGGTTAGAGAATAAGCAAGACTATTTACAAAAGACATGAGAAGCCAAGCAGGAAAGGTAAGGGAGAGGGAGAAGGAGAAAGTGCAACCGCCTCCGTCAAGAGCCAAAAGTTTAGTTTGTTTGGTTACCATACAACAGTGAGGCTTGGACTGCTTGAATGGCCTTTGTGTTAACTGTGTTGCAAAAGGGTGGGGAAAATGTGTCAATCCAATGAGAAATGGTTAACATATTTCCAAGAGGTGTCTTCCATAATACTGATACAATGATGACGAAAACTGAGTGGATCCTGTTTTTTTTAGGTCGGTCAAAGCAATCAAGAAAAACTGTAATCTAGGCCTTAACTTAACTAAACAAAACATTTTATGTCAGCCACTATCTGAACACTAGCCAGACAAAATAATTGCATGCCTCAATGATGTTTTACATTTAAATAGACAATCCTACACAAGTGTGTTGGTTTATGTGATGGTTGATCACATGATCTACATAAAATGAATAATTTAAATAGCTTGTGTAAAGTCACAATAATTGCTTCTAACAGTGAATTCAGTCATTCAAACACTGTCACCAAGCTCCAGTTTTTATTTCAATTTTATTTTTTTTATGTCTCTACTGGATGTAATTGCTCAAAATCTGCAGTGGCATTATGTAGCCTTGAGGCAGAGTGGTCACATATTCACTCTGCTGTTCCTTCATTAACACCAGAGCATAGGAGACAGAGCCCCTCTGTGACACCAATAGACCATTTATTGGCTATACTCAGCTGGCCCCCTTTGGCATCAGTCCACTGACCCTCTGGTATTATGTTTTTCTGCAGCTTATTAGGATTTCAGTACTTCAGGAGGACACACTGCAGAGGGGCAAGATTTGGGTGAGACACTAAGAAAGCTCAGGGCAAGGGAGGAGTGTCATGATGACTTAAGCTAAAACAAAGTCCAATGAAGTCCAATTGAAAACAACATTTAGTTCTCTTTTTGGCAGTCATAATTATGAAACTTACCAATTAAATTTGTCTATCTAGTTCATTTTGTGCTGTGGGTCACAAGCTGTTGGCAGACAAGCTGTTTGATAGTGAAGAGTAAAGACCACAGTAACGTCTAAATAGACCAAAATTAAATTTGCGGATTACTGTTAAAGTTTTAAAGTTTGCTTGTTGGCAAACTATCTTAACAATGCCTTTATTTCCTGCTGGATGTTTATTAGGTTTCCCATTGATCTGTGTTAACGTGTGTAACAGAACCTGTATCCTTTTTCAGGAAACAGTAGCAGAAAACCTAACTGTTGTTAGAGTTGGTGGCTCTTGTGCAACATGGTGCTGTCTCATTGTTAATGTCACTATTTTTGTTTGTTTTTTTGCCAAAAATGAGGCAAAATGCAGAAGCAGTCCTGTGAACAATTAAAAACACCCCACGATTCAGTAACTTGTAGACCACCAACGTACACTGATGGAGCTGAGGCATTGTACTTCCACTGTAGTCAATGAATGTGGGTAGATCAGGGACATATAGTAAAATGAAAAGGTTTTCACAAGACTCTGTGCAGTAGACTCCATGATTTGGAAGTTTTAAGGAACTTGAAGTAAATGTTTTCTGTATGACTTTAACGGTCTCTTAAATCTTTCTGTAAGGATTTTGGCTCACTCCTCTTTACAACATTGCTCCAGTTCATTGAGGTTGGTGAGCATTCATTTCTGTACAACACTCTTAAGGTCCGTTTCTTTCAACTTGAGGTCTGGACTATGACTGGCCATTGCAGCCCCTTTATTCTTTCCCTTTTTATACTCTGTTGTTGAATTGAGGGTGAGCTTGGGGTCATTGCCTATTTGCTTGACCCAATATGGACCCAACCTTATACATCATATAAATGGCCTCAGATTTGACTCAAGATTGACTCATATTTTTGTATGCATAGGAGTTCATGGTCAACTTAGTGACTGCAAGGTGCTGTGGCTGTAAAACAAACCCAAATCATCACTATGCTTGACAGCTGTTATGAAATCTTTGTTGTAATATGCTATGTTTGTTTTTTGACAAACATGGCACACTGTGTTATGCGTGTTATCTCCACTTGTGGAGGTGTGGTGGTAGTGTTGTGGGTTTGTTTGTTTTTTTCAGATTCAGTTTTACAAACCTGAGCCATGTTCTCTTTAGAGAGAAGAAGATTTTTCCTGGCAACCATTCCAAACAAGCCACACTTGTGGTGATCGCGAAATTTTTAAAAATCTAACTGAAGCCTGCAAAGTCAGACATGTATCTCTTTGTTTTTGTTTTTGTTTTGCACGTTCTCTGAGCATTGCACAGTCTGACCTACAGTAGTAGTGAATTTGATGGGATGTTCACTCCCAGGAAGATTGGAAATTACCATATAACCCTTCCCAGACTGGTGGGCAACAATATTTGGTTCTCTAAGATCACTGCTGATGTTTTCCACACACCCGAAGGCTCGGTTAGTATAGAGGTGATCACGCTTGGCGATAATCTGTCAAAACAAATACATTCATTTTTCACATAATGCTTCTGCATATTAGCTTAATATGTGTTCAATAAATAATGACAACCCCCCAAATCAGTCCAGAAGGCCACAAAGAATCAATGTACACTCTGTATCTTAATCTTTAGATTAAAGTTAGGTATACAGTCCTCTTTACTATTTTTAAGTGGTTCATCTCCCCTCTCTTCTGTTTCTTACTTTCGGTTATCCCTCAGTACCTAAAAGCTAGAATCACATTTTGAAGAATATTTTAAGAAGCGCTAATTGCATCTTGTTCTATTCCCTCAAGAGCTTGAGTGGGATACCTTTAACTGTGTACCAAACAAACCCCAAAAGTCTCCTTTGTTTAATCTTCTCCCAAAACCTCCTTTGAAAACAATTAATGTGATAATGCAGGCGTTTGGTGCAAGCTACTGCTGTCCTTTTAACAGACATACACAAACAGCAGTCACTGGCATAGCACCGGGATCATCTCCTCATTCGAATCCTTCATGTTTCAGATGACACTAGAGTGAAAACATTCAGTGTGTTTATTGTGCTTCAAATGAACAAACAACAGCTCGAACCTTGTGCACAAGCACCAAAGTTTAGAAATAACTAGCAATGGAAGAAAGAACCAGTTTAAATGAGATGGCTGATTAACTGAGGCAATGTCCTTTGAGGAGCAAATCTCACCTCTTGGCAAAAAACATGGTAACAGCTCCACCAGAAGATTTTAATCTTCTGGATCTAGAATAGGAATAAGAATAAGACTGTGAAAAGTTATGTGTACCGTTGTGGCTTCATTAACAGCTCAGTCCAGAGTATTTTCATGATCAGCATCTCTGGCTCACCCCATTGTCATGTTATGGATACAGCTGAAAAAAGTATATTTATATACAGCTTTACCACCATAACAAGTTTATACGTTCACCATTACACATTTGAAACTACTTTGAACCCCTACTGTGTGTATCTGTGCATCAGTACAATAGCATGACTCATTCATATTTTCAAGTACAACTGTTGATTGGCTCTTTGGTTGCAATTGCAATTTTTTTCATACTCTGAAAGATTTTTATTCACGATCTTTTGAGTGTCATGTCTCTCCTATAATGTCTAGTTGAGAAGAGAAGTGGTTTCAGTGGCAAATGGGAAAATTTCCATTTAGTTCTCCCTCCTTACGGATGTTTCTTCTGACAGGATGCTGTGACTGAATATCTGGCTAACTAAACATTAATGCTATGTAATCATCTTTGTAAACTATCTGATCTTGTCAGACTCACAAACCCCAAATGAATGCAATCATGTAGACACTGTACTTTGATCTACATAATAATCATGATTATCAAAGATCAACGAGAGTCTGAATTACCTTTAGTGTGAATAAATGGGCATGTTTCTGGGTTTGTGAGACAGTTTAAAAGTCTCTGATCCTTGTTACCTTTTATTTGAGTCAGCTGTGTCTCATTAAGCTTATCATTCCTTTTTCCCCTTTTTGTCTTTTTGTCACTTTAGGAAAGTTATTAAATACGATAATATACCAAAATACCAAAGAGCAGCAGTGCTGGGGGAGCAGCACAGCAAAGAGGGACTCATCCAGACTGGAGAAACTGATCAGGAAGGCTAGCTCTGTGGTCGGCATGAAGCTGGACACTCTGGTGACTAGGGATGGGTATTGATAAGATTTTAACGATTCCGATTCCATTTTCGATTCTGTTTAACGATTCGATTCTTTATCGATTCTCTTATCGATTCTTTTTTTTTTTTTTTTTAAAAAGGAGAACACTAAGGTCGATTAGCTCAGAGCTTTGTTTTATATCTTCTCTTTGAACAAGATAGAAATTTAGGAGTAACATGGCCTTACAAACCCAACAGTGAGATCTTGAGAGATCCAGCCTACGGCTCTTCAATGGGGTGTCACAGGGTCCCCAGGAAAAAAAATTGTAAATGTAAAATAATAAAATAAATATTCTTGTGAGACATATCACATATTGACGGGGTCGGGTTATGTTAAAAAGTATAAATTGTTATACTTTGTTCATTGGTTCAAAGGTACCCCACACTTCTCTTTTTGTTTGCTTGTTTGTTCTGTTGTATTTTTCATTTGAACTGTTACTCTGCCAGAGTACTCATATTTACAAGATGGCATTGAACGCCCCATTGGTGTATCAGGAAAACTATTTTGTACGTATGTTCCTTGAAGGGGATTGAAGTCGTTCTTTTTTCCACCGCAGCGAAGGGCTAGGAGTAGGAGAGGAGCTGCTGTATGTTTTTGTTATCGAATCGATCTGATTGTGAAATAAAGCATATGCAGTGAGAAAGCAACTCCAGGAGTCATCCCTGCCTTAAAGCTGCAACATTCTTCTGTAGCAATAACAAAGTATAACATAAATTGTTCTGTGGCAATTACACAAGAATATCCAGTAATGTCCCTGCCTACAATTAAACACATTCACTTACCAAAAATCGGGGGCATCTGCTGTGGCAAATGGGTGCAAGCCTTTGACCACAAACTTAGACACTGCTCGGTGACATTAGTCTATCCTGGCCTGAAAGGAGACGCTACCGGTAGACTGCAGCGAGAACTGCCAGCGAGCGCCAGCCAGACTCTGTCTGTCTCTCTCATCATGGTCACCTACATGTACAGTAATGGCAGGTCTTGTAATAAGGCAGATTGCGCTAACATAATATGCACTGTTAGTTGATTATTTACCTGCCGCATTAACGGGAGAGGACGTGCAAACGTTAGCGCTGCTGCTGGGTTGAGAGTCACGAGTCCGGAGCGGAATTAAAAACGCGTGTCATCGCGTGTTTTGTGAGCAAATGCTTTTGCATATTCGTAGTGTTTCCTCCCTTAAATGAAATATCTACTTTGCAAGTTGCCCTGTTGTCATCGGTTCTCATAAAGTATAATCAAACTTTTGAGCGTTTGAGCCGCTTAGGCGCCGTGTTTCCTGCCAGGTAAATGACGCTCCGCAACGTGGTGACGTCATTCGGGGCGACTGGAATCGATAAGGGAATCGTTTGCAAAAATGGCAAACGATTCCAAGGAATTGAAACAGTGGGAACCGGTTCTCAACAAGAACCGGTTTTCGATACCCATCCCTACTGGTGACAGTGGCAGAGAAAAGGACATTAAAGAAACTGCTGGACATTATGAACAATGCTGGGCATCCTCTGCACACGGCCATAAACAATCAGAAGAGTCTGTTCAGTGACAGGTTGCTTCTCCCCAAGACAAGAACTAACAGACTTAAAAACTCCTTTGTCCCACACGCCATCAAACTGTTTAACTCCTCTCTGGAGGGGAGAGGGAGGGGAAACAGGAGGACAAAGGAGGGGGGAACAACTAAGCTGTAGTGCCTCTTCACCTCACTGTACAATACTTTTGTAAATAGTCAACAGTGCAATAGACTCAATACTTGAAATGTGCAATTCACTTGTATTTTTATTTTTTATTCCTATTTATTCTATTTATCCCCTTTGTATATTTTATTTATATTTGTCTCTGTATTTATATATATGTGTGTGTGTGTGTGTGTGTATATATATATATATATAACAATTCTGTAACTGTAACTTCGGTCGTTGCTGTGCTTTTTTTGGAAGTCGAATTTCCCAGAGGAACCCACCCGAGGGATTAATAAAGTTCTACCTTATCTTATCTTATCTTAGTTTGTTATACTTTTAAAAAATCATGCTGCTTAGCCATAAAATGAAGTAATGTCAACTTTAATGCTCAATTAGGTTACAACTGTTTAAGGGCCATATATGGGATCTTGTTTGTGAATAGAAGACTGCTTATTCTTTTCAAATTCACATAAGTGCCAACTTTTGCCATCTTTTTAGCTTTGTCATATTGCTTATTCATATTGCATTAGATGCCCTTCACAGCCTTTATCAAGATTAGTATCTGTTATTATCCACTGTAGTTAGTGTAATCACTGTAAATTGAGAGTACCGTGTACTAAATCCAGCAGTTTTATCACAAGTACTTGTAGCATCTCTCGCTGATCACTTTGCAATATTAGAGTAAAGTTAATATGGTAGCCTTGAATTAGTGATTGAATTAAATTTTTTACATTCTGTAACTGATTTCAAGTTTTTACAGAGACCAGCTGGTTACACATATATCCTCGACCTGTAGGCTACCACTTTAGATCGTGAGGCAATTGTACAGGTAACCTGGTGGAAGGCAAAAAAGTTTGTTTCCAAACACAGTTCAACTTAGACTGACTGAAAACAATACAATAAAGAAGGTTTGTAATTAACTGCCTTCTAATTTATAAATGCAGTGGGATTGTTAGCAAGTTGCAATCAATCTCAGTCAGTCTGTGCCAATGACTACAATGTGTTTGTGATGCTTTTCTTTGTAATAGGGGATTAAGTTGGTTGCATTCTGGTTACACTCTTATACAAATGTTCTCATCTCATTTTGCGGTTGCTATAGTAACTTTGTCACTATTTGCGAAGGAATTCCTGAATTTCTTTTTCAAATTAGCTACTTAAATGAATGTAAATAGGTAATTTGAATTTCTCTATATGTAGAGTGAAACAAGAAAAAAGTTATAATCACGAACAAATTGCTGACATGACCCCATTCAAATGCAACTTGACTCCATCTTATTTAGCTTTTATTGCTCTCTTGATGACCACTAGAATTAACAGACCTGATTCCCATCTTCCATCAACAATTTCAAAGCCAACAAGGTGGCAAGTTTATTTCACATGGTTGTGATCATTTTGGTCAAGCTGCGATCTCCAACCGCTGTTTTCTCTAGTATGACTAAAGCATAACAAATTGAGCCTTGTAATATTATATTCTTGTACAAGCAGGAATACCACAATTGAATTACATTGTATGCATGCAGGGGAGAACGCATACTGTCAACATGTATGTGACCGATAACTACGACAGTGGCTACTGGATCGGCTTATAATTTCAAAAATTGATGAATTTAATCAAAATTGTTTTTACATAATGACACGTTTCAGATCTTCCTTTTACTTGTGTCTAAAAACTCAGCTTCTGACATGTATTCAGTATAGTACTCATCATATTAGATATTTAATCACTTTACTGGTAAATAACAAATTAATCAACATCTACTCATTCGCAAATGAAACAAATAAGCACTTTGGCCAAGAATATAATCAATTTGCATATGTAGTTTTGTAAAATTAGGGCAAAAGCAAACACATTTTTATTTTAAATATAAAAAAAGAACTTTATTAGTTTTTCTTGGTTGCAGTCACATGGATCAGGAGCATGAGTATAGTCAGCAAAAGCATGGCCAAGTGTGCAAAGAGAACCAAATGAGTCATTTTTCTTTTTTAAAAGCAAGAGTCAATTGTCCTGATATTTAGGGGTGAAATTGTTGTCCTCCCACGCGTTGCAGTTCCAGTTATCACGTCTAAACCTGCAGTCACAAATAATAACCAGTCTCTTCCACACATCTTCACACACCTCAACAACCCTGACAGAGCAGATGACTAAATAATAACAATAATAATAATACATAAAAGCAAGTCTTTCACCACCCCCATTTGGGCATCTCTGCTTTTTCCTCGTCAACATCAAATTAGTTATGCAATTAAAAGGAAATAAGTGCTCATTTTTATGCTGTTGCTGCTGAACATGTACCTTCATATCTTACTGAGCAGAAACACTTCATAGAAACAAAATCATGGAAATTGCCAAGAAGAATGTGTTAACCACTACACCATTATTGTAGAATTAGATGACTGAAAACTAGTCATTAATGATTTTATTCAGGTAGACAAGAAATTGACAAATGCTGTCTTTACTCAGGTTTCCTCTCCTCAGTCTTCAGGAACTCAACTTCTTAGGCTAAATTTACAAATCCCCAAATAAAAATAAATACATTTTTAAAAACTTTGTTGGTGTAAACACCAAAACTATGAACCCATGAACAACCTTTGTCTCTATGGTTAGAAAACACATCCTGGAGAATCTCGCAATATCTGACTTTGGAAAAACCAAAACAGAAATTGAAATTTTGACTATTTTACAGACTGTTCACTCGATGCTCTGGATTTTCCAACCTTGAAAAAATGCTGGTAGACACATATAGCCTATTAGCCTGTTCCAGGTACAAAAGGGAAAGGGTTTATATGCTTAACTTAAACATCTGCAGTCCATACTAAAGTGGTGAAATGCAAATAAGCTGCAGAAAAACAGACCAAGTGGACAGATGCCAAAAGAGAACCGCTCAAGTATGCTTTGAAAATTTTCTGACTATCTACAAGCTCAGATGTTCTTCTTTCCTCTGAATGTAGTTTTACAGATGTAAAAGCAGTTGTACTGCTGTGGCATGCTCACCTTCCCACTTCAGTAGTGGATGGGATGACTCTTATCCTCTTGCTGGACAGTCAGGAGGCAGCAGGGTGTTCTGTGAGGGAACTCGGTCAGGAAATTTCTTTTAGTTTGAATTTTATTGTATTCACAACCGAGAAGACCTCAAGTGAAACCTGCACTCTTGAAATTGATGTATTACTGAATATAAAATCCCACCTATAACCATTTTTGAAGGGCCAGTTCTTCAAAAATTAAACATCTGTGTCTCATGGTTCCTACTTTCTTATTCTTTTGCAAGTTGTTAGTTGACGTGTTTGATATAAAATCTTTAGTCACTCTCTTTTGACCTTTTGCTCAAACTAAATTTACCCTGATTCCACCTCTTTTATTTAATTCCAGCTTCTTACAACTCATATAGATCCTGATAATGTCTGCCTTGTTTTGTCTCCTCTTCCTTCCTGCCTCATTTTGTCCTTTATCCATCTCATCACTCTTGTTCTTATGGAACTTTTTTTCCTGTATAAATTGTACATCTACTCATACAAACGAATACAAGATCCCATTAATATGACGATGCTCTCATCACTGAAGAGACTGCAGCCCATTGAGTATAGTACATCACTCCTCGGCTCTCTTAAATCATCGTCCCTCCTCAGCTCTCTTCTCTTCATCCTCCAGTTAAGTGGAGCAGCTCCAGATTGAACCCCTTAGCAACTGTCATCGTTCGCTTGGTCTCCCGTCAATTTTCTGTTCATGCAGCATTAAAACAGTGTATCAAAACCATATTAATGCACAGAGACAGACCCACAGCTACTAGAGAAAACTGCTTATCATTGGAAGCATTTAAATTACTGGTAAAGTGATGAATCCCCTTTTTTATGCAACAATCTGGCTCACTTGGTGCTCTATGCTGTTATTACATATCAAGCTACACTCTCCTCATTTGTGGTTATATTTTATTGGTATTTAAAATGAACACTGGATCTCCCTGTCACTTCTTGCTCGTTTTTTCCCCCATTACATAAACTGTTGTAGGAGCAGGGTTTCATCAAGATCACATTAACCCTCAGAGGAAAAAAGGAAAGAAAGAGACATGCTAGCGACTTCAAGAGGTCATCTACCTCCTGGGTTTTCTCTCATTTTTCCTCTGCCGGCTCAGCTGGATAATTCAATATGTTCAGGCCAGGACAAAGTGGTGTTCTTTTGCATAATTTTATTAAACAACATTAGCTGCATGACGAGGGACGTGACAGGAAAGAAAGAGATTTGAATTAGAATGTGATAAAATCCATGAGAGAAAGGTGAGGGTGTGAGTAACGTGTGCTGTGGTACTGACAACACTTGGCTTCAGCTTCTTAGAGACAAGATTTTACATAACATACTCAAGTTCCCATTAATTCTATTGAGGTCACCCTGTGATTTCATACTTATAAAATCATCTTCTGATTTCATGAGTATGAACCCCTCCCTGGTTTCAGAGGGGAGTGATCATAATAAACTGCATTCTGAACAGATGATTTATTTTGTCCCAGCTGTGCGAAAATGTGCTTTAGTGTGATTACAGTGGTTATAAAAAAATGGCTGTTCAGTTACCAAATGCCTATCTCTAAGATAAAGAGCTACTGCCTGTGATGTGGACGTGCTACCTAGATATTGCTGGGCTCATCTCGGCACTCAGTTACCACCTCTGCAAAATCACTCCTGGACAGAACTGGGATGCCCCAGTTTTGCAGAATTTCACATGTGTACACACTAAAGCAATTGGAATTAGAGTCAGCACCGAAAAGTCTCAGGTCATGTAAAAAAGGCTACTCTGACTGAGAGAGGGAACAAATATATCTGAGTCTTAATTTTGACCAGAATGGCCAGAATGCAAAAATCAGTCCAGAGGCAAAGTTACTGATATATGGTTTGATCAGTGGTGGAACCTGTGGAAACCAATAGACTGAGGAATTAAATTCTTGCACAGCGATACTGAAAGGACAATCCCTGTCTGAGCTTTGCTAGTAGAGCTATGCAGTTTTCACACAGTCCTGGTCCAGTCCAGTTTAAGTAACAGATCAGTGAATTTGAGAGCTGTGCAGCTTTCATGATGCTATCTTCTATGGTGCTTACTTTTATAATGATATCAGTCAAGTTCTTACAGCTCTTGAAGGTTTTAACAGCAGCAGCTGTTTTGTTTTTTTGTTGCACCAAGTATGAGTTAGACTTTATGTATTTCTTATGTCTTCTAATCAGCATAGCCCAGTTGCTGCTTCACAGTCTGTAGGCTACAGATAAGACGAACGTCTGATACTGTGCAGAGTAGGTCAGTCAGAGATGTGATGAGAAGGTTTATTCCTCGGTGAGTTGCTGCTGTGAGCGATAGCACTGATTGTCGAACGATTGCTCCCACGGCATCCGCTCCAGCTCACTTTGATGTTTGAGGACAGGGGTGTTGTGACAGCACATGCTGACTTCACATCTGGGTCCCATTCCCTGTATGTGGATAACTGAGTTATAGCTGAGGTTGTTGACAGTTTGGAAAACGCCCAGGATTTTCTGTTCCCTGAAGCAAACTTTGGGTCTATCTTGTTACCAGAGCAGCATCTCAAATCTTCAAAGTCGCCGGTTTAGTCAGAGTTTAAGCTTTTTTTTTCTTCTTTTTTCTTAATCCGTGACCATTTTCAGATATAGCTGGCCTTTTCAGTAAAGAGCACGGTCTGAGTGCTAATATTGTTACACACATTCTCAAAAGACAGCAAGATCCTAAATGCATGTATGATGTATACCGGTAATCGAAAATACAGCTATATTAACAACAGCACTAGACATTTAACATTGCAACATTTATTGAACTGGGAATCCAGTGCAATTTGTTTTCATAACAAAGACTAATTATTTTTGTTAATAGCCAAATTAAAAACCAAATGTTATTATGCCAGTAATATAGAGGTTAATTATTTGTTGGTGATGAAAATTAGTTTCATTCATAATTAATTCATTGTAACACACAGTATTATATATATAATAAATTACATTATAAAAAACAATCAGTACTCCTCGAGACAGGGATTTACATCACATTTTAGATATGTGCATACTACACTGCATTATAAGAGGTAGATGTCATATGCACAAGGTGTCGTTTCGTGTCTGTGATGTGACACTCGTTCATGGACATAGTCAGATGGGTGACACATGAATGTATATAGTGGGTACCTTTAGGTATTATTTTTCAACTTTCATGGTTATGCATTGAAGAGGCATATTTTACCCTAATTAAGAAGTTTCCCAATTTACTCTTACATATTTCTGGTACCTAAACCTAACCAAAGACACTGAAAGGAAAGTTAAAAAAAGACTGAACACAAAAATAATCAGCCAGTGAAAACTGGTTAGAAAACACAAAGCTCCCAAATGAAACTTGAAACACAGTCTGGTGGCTTAGAAATTTAGGCTCTACCCCATTACCACTCCCCCGTCTTCTTATGCAAAGGCTGTTAATTTTAAAAACCAGATGTCACCTCCTAGCATCCAGTATTGCGGCTGGTTTGTCAAAGCACTGTTACCAAAGAAAGGCTTGTGCAAATCTCTGTGACCCCATCACCTCAAGACAACAAGGCAATTTTAGACTCACTGGGATAAGAATGCACTGAACAGCTTTTTCACATTCACCACTGTATTTGCTCTGGTCTCCAGCAATACATTGAAGTCGATCACATGAACAGCTGTTGAGATAAGTGAAGAGACAGACAGACACAGAGAAGCTTTTTAAAACATGTATTAGTAACATCATATAAGAACTATAATTGCTTGTCTTCTCCAACCTTGTGATTTGTAATTCTACTCCATTCTTTGTTCATCCCATTCCCTGGCAGCTACAGGGTGAAGAGATGGAGTGAGTGTGTCTGTCTTATTGTTTGTCATGAAAATAGGATTTCAGCAGATGGATGGAGAGATTCTGAAGGAGAAATGTAATCTAAAGGGAGCAGCACAGAATGGATGGATTGTTGCTGCAAACTTCCTTCCTCCAAATTCAGGGTTTTGTAGCTCTTAGCAGTCTCTAAGTATGCGTCTGCACATTTAATATACAAAAAGAATGCACAGAAGGTATCTTTTACTTCTTCTTTTTTCTTTCTTTTTGGGGAAAAGATGCTGTTCTTAGAT
Source organism: Aulonocara sp. 'chitande type north' Nkhata Bay (assembly GCF_057382095.1). NCBI lineage: Eukaryota > Metazoa > Chordata > Actinopteri > Cichliformes > Cichlidae > Aulonocara > Aulonocara sp. 'chitande type north' Nkhata Bay. Next base: position 26,459,797 of record NC_141345.1, read on the forward strand.
GCTGTTGAAATAAAATTTTTCAGGCTGTCAATTTGAATCCCAATAGAAGACGTCAAATCAATTATTTTAATTAATATAATTAATCCAAAATGAAAACCGCTAACTCTTGCCATCACTGGATTATCAAACAATCACACAGAGTTTGACTACATAAAGCTTTTTGGGAAACTTTTCAAATGCTTTTTAAGAGCATACAGCCAGTGTCATCACTACGTTCAGACATTAGCTCCATACCTTCCAGTGACATTTGATATTCATTGATCTAGCCTTTTTTCAGACATCTAAATCTCCAAATCTTACATTTTTTCTTTAGTGAGAGTGGAAAAGAAGGAGCAATTGAGTCTGATTATTGAGCTGTTATTGACTGGACACTTGAACTCACATTTTCCACATTCCAACAGAAGGGAAATGACTGTTAATTATCCAAAACTTTGTGCTCTTGGTAAGGAAATATTATCTAATATTAATATTAACCTAAGTTCCACTAGTTTTCTTTCTCTTCAAAGTAGATAGCTGTTGTGGAGGTATGTTTACTGTGCAGTTTGCTTGCCTATTTGTTAGAAAGATTATCTACATAACTTTCTTGAAAATTAGAAAATAGGCTATTCCAGTTGCCCTTCTAGTTTTCTGCTTGGTTCAATCTTCAAAGATAGCCTGCTATTCCCCAGGAAAGCAGTGACTGCACTGTGCCCTTCAATTTACAGGAATGGCTGAGCTGCTGTGTTTTTACAGTACCTGAAATATTGTGCTTTTGGGAAAACTAATCCATACCTTACCTTACCTTACTTCCATCCCAGCCCTATCCAAATTTTAAGGTCTTAAAAATGCTCTTATTTCTCTTACCGCATTGATCTTCATTTGTCTGAAACAATCACCTCCCGAGATAGCAGTAAGATCCAAAAGAAAACCTGCTTAGCTTATAAATGAGCAAGAACAATATCAGATTTATTTCTCTGTGATCAGCTTAAAGTCACTCCTGTATTTTATCTCCTCTGTTTCTTGTGATTCTCATATTATTCACAAACTGGACAGGATCATTTGTCTTGAGCTGATTTATACTCTGTAATTCTTCTGAGATGGAGGTAAGGAGGAACAGGTAAGAATTCAGTCATGAAATCACACATTGGCTTTAGAAACAATCCATCCATCCATTCAGATAAAAAAAGTACAATACAAAAAATGAGAAGATTACATATTAGAAAACTTTCCTTGAGTTAGTTTAAAGAATTAATTCGCTGATTTGAGGTACCCATCTTCTGTGCACACAGCTTTACAAAGTAAGTGATAATTAGTACAGACTGAGATTTCCAATATAGTCATTCTTACTTAAAATTCAAGTGTAGTGGTTTAGTGAGTAGATTAAAATGATCAAAAGTAGTTTAAAGCTTGGCCATCATCTGCTATCCAGATGCTTGAGTCTGGAAGTACAATGTAAAGTATGACTTCCAAAACTATTAAAAATATTATCCATGATATGAAAACAGAAACAAAGACAAAAAGAACATAGTGAAGCTACAACTTAGTAATCTTGTCATCTTCAGAAGTCTGCTGGCTAATTAATTTGTCTCCGTATTTGATCAGTGGAAACTATTCAGTTTGTTTAGAGCTTAAGAAAGTGGATTTTTCTTAAAGAAGATCTATTTCCAGGTCTTGAATTGTGTAAATAGCATTATGTTGCGTGACGCTCTGCTTCTACTCTTATCTGTGTGCTTTCTATTCTGTCTCTCTCTTGAAAAATAACAGTCAGTACTTCAGATATTAATTTCGTAAGTAAAAAGACGTGTGTTGATATCCAGGCAGATGAGCTCGATGAGCAGAACTAAACTCATTAAGTCGAAAGTCTGCTCTGCTCGTTCTTTCACATCATTCCCCAGTCTGTCTTTTCTTTTTTCTTCCTGGCAGCTGTCTTTAATATCCAAACTCTAGTCACAACATTCCCGCTAATTAATCTGAGCGTTCATTCTCTCTTTTCTCACTCATTCAGTGCTCGATGAAGTAAACTTTACAGACACGGACCTTTATTCCTCATGTTTTGCAATAATCTAATGTGACATTTAACCACTAACTCTCTCTTTCTCTTCTCACCAGGCAGTCTTTGTCTCTTTGTCATTTTTCTTCATCGTAATGTGGAGGTAGAAAGACGATGAGACTCTTCCATTGCTCGCTCTGCCCACACTTCATGCTTTGACAAAACACCATTTGGAATGACTGACAGCCAGGCAAATAAGGCCAATATTCAGTGCAGGAAGATGTTCATTCTTTCACTCTTCCTCTACCCATATGGGGATGGACTGATGCATGCTGGGATAAGACTTTAGTAGTGAAACTGTCTTAAACCTTTGCACCTGTTACCTCGGTGCAATGGGACCTTCTCCGTGGTTATGGTGGGTGGAGGGAGACAGGCGGTATTGTTTGTGAAGGCATGCCCTCCTCACCCCAAATATATCTACACACAAGAGAGATATCTATGCTTTGCAAGAAAGGAGCTACGGCTGTTTCATTCTTCACAGATTTTTCCAGAGATTTATTTTGTAGTTATTGTGAACTGAAACCAGATGCTCCGTTTTATTCACAAAGCAGAAATTGTATATAATCACTGCCTGGCTTCTATACCTGTCATAAGCATGAAATGCATATAGGCCTGTTATGTTAGTAATAATTCAGTATTTCAGCATATTGAAAATAAGTGTAATTGCTACAGTAAAATATCCAGCAGTGTTTTAATTCTCCAAATTGTGTCTGTGGCTAATATGAACTAATTACACCATGAAAGTCTTTTGCCGTTGTAAAGTTAATGGGATGTTCAAACTGAAGCCACAAAGGTAAATAGGTTCGGATCAGTTAACTCTGGTTCTTCATCAGCACAGAGCAGCCAAATAAAACTAGACATTCACAAAGCAAAAGCAGGGACCGAATAGGCTAAATCCCCTGACTAAATTAAATTTGTCCTTGCAACATTGTCTGACAGCCGCACAGAGCTCACAGGAGGACGGATTATGTTTCTACTCTCCGCTACTTTCCCTACCCTCCATTCTCTCTGCTCTCCTATAATGGAGTGTCTTTGAACCTGTGTTATTAAACATTCGCCTCAACCGCTGTAGGGACATGCCCATCATTGTGAACACGCACACAATCGCTATGAACATCCTATTACGAGACAGCAAAAGACTGTTACGGCTTCATTAAAAATTCTTTAAAACAACCTTTTTGAATTACTTCAGTGTATCAAGCTTCAGGAAGGCAAGTTTGAATTTCAGCAGTGTATAAGCTGATTTCTAAAATTTGATGAATGCTACATAACAGTAGTTTGAAAAAGTTTTAATGGTTTGCGGCTCCTATCACCATATGAGCTGATAATCAGAAACACAAAGCACAACAACAAACTGCTCATGCTTGCAAAATTATAAAGCATGTGTCATCACAGAGACAATGTAGGTCATCATTAACTAGTAGAGGAGTTCAAAAATAAAGCAAAAAAGTATTTTGTAAGTTATTTTATTCTTTATGCACATGATGCATTATGACCTTAGTTACTTGTCAAATTTGGTAACCTTGTGTGAGTTGGAGACATATGATCAAATGTGTCATGTTTCATTTTTTAAAAAGAGAATTCAGAATGAGAAAGGGTTGTGCAGGTGTCCTTTTTCTCTTTTCGTTCTGAGTAGGATATGGTTACCCAGCATCTGCAAAGAATTCATGGATATAACTGTGCCTCTTTACAACTGCAGGTTTGTAAATGTATAATAAAAACGTTCATGTTTTGTTTACTTACAGAATACACTCGCATAAGTGAAGAGGAAAGAGTGTAGGGAGAAGAGGAGTGAAGGCACAAAAGGGAATTCCACTAAATGAAGAGCTTGTGAAACTGATGGATGTTGCCATTCTGAAAGATGTATGTGACAATCTTGAGCCTCTGTGTTCCCCTGACGATAGCTGCCACATCCTCATCCTTCACATCTAGGTGTCAGAAACCCCAGGCGATGCTGGTAATCTGTCTGAGAACAACACAGCAGCACATCCAGACCTGCTGAATCATACAAGCACGTTATTACAGGCACATGACCCCTGTTTGCACTTTTAGCTTCATGTCATTCTGGTGTGTGTGTCTTCTTCTTGTGTTTACCCATACTATCTTGTGTTCACAATCGCTCAGTTTAGAAAGACTGCCTGCTTTATCCCTTATTTGGTTTGTGCACTAACACAACCTCAGAAATACACCGGGCTAATGTCTCTGATGTCAAATCTTGACTGCAGTTTGCAGACTTCCTTGAAATATAGACTTAGTGCTATCTTAATTGGCACGTAGTAGGGAACATCTGCAGGACCACTTGTGAAACACACTATTATGCATATGGTAGAACTGCAAACTTTGTCTTGAGGTGATTTGTTCAGTTCTGGTGTCCTGTTTTATGTGTGGATAATTCATATAATAATTACACTTTAGTACTTTAATACTTTATACTTTTCAATTATACTTTACCCAGTATGGTTAAGGTTTTGGCTGGTATGGCTGGCTCAGAACTAAAATGTTTTTTCTCCTATTTGTTTCTAAGGATTTTTTGTTAGTTTGAGCAATTTCTCCTCTAAAACTGCTTCTCTAACCTGTGGGATTCCTCAAGGTTCAGTGCTTGGCCATTTATTATTCTCCTCTTACATCCTTGATTTAGCCAGCATTATTCAGTCTTTTTCTGGCATTTCTTATCATTTCTATGCTGATGACATTAAGCTGTATGTGTCTTTTAAGCCTCAGCAGGTGCATAGGGTGTCTGCCCTAGCTGACTGTTTATCCCATATAAGTGATTAGCTCTCCAACTATTACCCTGTTATAACACAGTATGAATGAGGTCATGATTACATGAAATACATTTAGTAATCAGTGAAGTTATTCCTCCCTTTTGCTCATCTGCCAGCAAAGTGTTTATAATCTTAGCATAATATTTGTTTCTTGATGTAAAATCTTTCTTATGTTCCTGTTTCTTTCATTCAAGGAACATTTAAAAATGTGAGCTACGGTGTCCTCTACTGAACTGGGGAAAATAGTTCATGCATTCATGTCACTGTGCCTAGATAACTATGCCTTATTTACCAGCTTGCATAATTCATCTCTTTCGTGCCTCCAACTAATCAAAAATGCTCCTACTGTATTCCTTATATGTTCTAGTAAGCAAACTCACATTATATACTCTTTACATTGGCTCCCAGTTCATTTTATCATATGTTTTTAAAATCATCATACTTACATAGAGAGGACTAAATCAACAAGCTGCAGACAATTTATCTCAACTTCTTGATAAACACACAGATTAAAGACTTGGGGAGCCGAGGTTGTTCATCCATGGCACCAACTCTTTGGAACAATCTAACACTTGAGCTACATTTAGCTGTTGACACCTAAGCTCGTGAATTTGATAACCTGAGAATGAGCCAAAGTAGGAGCTTTAAGTTGATACCATAGGTGTTTCAACTTAAAATCATGGATGAGTTTGAATCTCAGTGATCTCAGTGAAGGAAGTCAGGTAGGATTTTCAAACTCATGCCTTAGGTGCATCTACTGCAAATCTCTGAGTTTGAATCCCGGTGTCATTGACCTCAAGTTTAGAGGTCAGGCTTTCTGAAAAAGCTGGGTGTTTAGTCAAATAAGTATAGCTCTGGTGAATTAATAGATCCATAATATTTTACTGTGAAATAGGCAGGATGATACTATGAATTGTTTTATTTAATAATATATTTTGTAATGTATTTTATTATATTTTGTAATTAATATATTGTATTTATTTATTTCTATATTGTATTTTAGAATATTTCCCTCTCTCTCTGAATTTATTCATCAGACTCTATAAGTTGTCTTTTATTGATTCTGTGTATCCACCAATCTACTTGAAGGAGGTATTCAGTAAATCAATGCATGTGTATTCAAGTGTATATTTGACCTAATGTGTGTTGGGAAAGACAGAACTGCTGGGTTTTATCAGCTCTGTTTCCCAGGAGTGTGTATCGATCTCAGGCAGCAGACATGAAAGAGTGAGGGAGTGAGGGAGACAGGTGCAAGGAGCGAGACAGGAAGCAGAAAAAGAAAACAATATCAACAAAGCAGTTTTTCATATCTGACCTGCAGTTGATTGATAGAATTTCCTATGAGAGGCTCACTGCCTGCCATCCCTAGGTATGTAGTAGGAGACACATTCCCCAACTTTAATCGCATGTGGAAACAAATCTGCAAAATAGTTCAGTAAAACAAGAATACAAGAAGTTTACAAAATCTCTATCAAGCCTGTCAAACCATAAACACATTTGCACAACAGCTATAGCACTAATCACTATTTGCTGCATGTCTTTTAGAGCTGAGACATAAAGTTTTGGCTGCATTACGAAAACTTATGGTCAGCCTAATTCAAATGTGAGTTTTAACTTGTGATTTAGCTGACAGAACTAACTTGACATAGCAATTTCAGATCAGTTAACAAATACCTGGAGGCCATAATAAGACCAAATTTTCACATATCCAGAAAATGAGGGGGAAAAACAGAAAATGATAGAGTTGTATTGTTGATTGTCATTTATGCTTAGAAACATTTACTCATTTATGCTTAGAAATATTTAACCATAGATGCTTAGAAGTGTATAATCAATTGTGTAGTGATAAGTTGTGTGATCTTTAACAGGCTACAGAGGCCTGGTGTGCATTCCACACTGGGAGCATGGGAAAGTTCGTACCTTGTTTAATTGTTATGGTAGGATTAACGTAGTTACATTTGTTTTAGTTTAAGTGCTTTTTGTGTATAAATGAACTGCTAGACTTCCTTACTGTGTTATCTAGGATGAGGGGGGGTCTACCCTCTTCCTGACCAAGGATGTTTGCTTGTGTGCTTTTATGACCCTTTGATCAGCAGTAGCACACACACACACACACACACACACACACACACACACACACACACACACACACACACACACACACACACAAGGTACTCTTTGTGTATGTAGACGTCATATGTTAATGAATCTATGCATATTCATGTAACCTCAATAAAAGGACAGTGATACGGGAGAACGGACGAGAGCAACTGGGGCCAAGCGAAGGAACGGCGTTTGTCCGGTTCTCTCCCGTGCACGAGTAACATGAAGCTTGCCTACTTCGTGTCTTGCTTTGCGGTGTAATTATATTGCCTTCAACGTTCCAGCGAATAGGTTTATGCTACAAACCCATCATTAATTGGTCCTTCGATGCCGGAGCCCTGGAATCGCATTCACCGAGGGGAGGAGGGACACGCTGAAAGACTGACGTCAGCCAGGAAGTTCCTGTGGATTCGCTGTCTGTCCTTCTCCTCGATGAATGGCGATCGGCGGGATTCAGGCTGATATTACACGCTAAGCAACGCCAAGTAAGTTTAAAGAGGCCGACTCTATAACCGTGTCGTTGTGCAGTCTCCGCCATTTTGTGAGGCGTTGAGAAGTTCGCTGCTTTGTGGAGCGATAACTGGGTTAGTGTCCCAAAAAAGAAGTTTTGGTTAAATCGCCCAAGGGTCCCAAGCGTCCGGTGTGTGTCCGGTTTTGAAATCGCCCTGGGTGTGTGTCCCGAGCGTCCCTTCATTGGGTTTTGTCGCGCGAGTGGGTGAGCGTCCCACAGCTGGGTCAAGGTCCCGAGCGGTCCGGTGTGAGTCCGGAGTAGGCCTATTTTGTGTTATTGTCATTTTCATCGTCGTCTCGTTGTTGTTGTTGTGTGTGAGTGTGTGCGGAGCAGAACGCGTGGTGTGTGACGTCAGCAGTTGTTGTTGTTATTATGGGTTTCTAAGCAACCAAGAGTGAGTTAGAGGGAGAAAGACGTTTGTGCTGGACTTTGCTCCTGGCAGCACAAAGTATTTATGTATAAAAGAGAGAGAGCGAAGGCTCCACAGCTGCGTGGGTGCACGCGAATGCGGTCGCGCGGGTTTCATGCGGACCTGAGCCGTGCGGTTAATCGCAGGCTTATAAATGGAAGAGATTCAAATGTTAGAAGTTTTCAGAAAACACACCAGCCTTGAAGAGTGTGTGGAAAAGGCCAGCCCACATCAGCAGCTGTGCTCTGGTGGGTGGCTTTCCCCCCACCCCTTCCTGACACAAAATGTTAACAGCCTGTGTGCCAAACCATTGAGGTGGATAGTTGTTAAAAGTAACCTACATTAAACTTGTGGTTGCTTAAATTCAGTACAATGACATGTGAGGAGAAGTGATATAGGTAAATATTTAAACTCATGAAGTGCATAGAGGCACTTGACCTGTGTGGAAGACGGTCGTCTTATTATGAGCCATTGTTGAGATATAGAGCACATCTGTGAAAACAACTAATATGCTGAACCCTGTATGAAACATCTAAAAGTACATGATGGAGAAGCTGTGTTGAATATGTAAGTGTAAGACTTTGCCACTGTGGGCAGAGCATGCAACTGTGTGATGTCGCGTTGCAGTTTTGTTTTTGTTTTTTGAGCTGATGAGCAAGCTACACATTATCAGATCAAGAGCTGTCTGAGAACTACTCAAAGAGAGGGAAACAGAGAGTGTGCAGCGTTTCCATGAGCAGTTTTTCTGCACCTTGACTCGTGTGTGTGTGTAGCATCAGCATCATGTTTTTGTTTATTTGTTTTGTTGGATTAAAAATAATTAAATAAACTGGTGATCATGCTTATGGATCACCATGGCACATATCTCCAGCCATATGGTTTATTTATGCAGATGAAAAAGTGAGTGTGAATGTGTCTGACATCACAGTGTTTTTGTGCACTGTGCAAAAGTGATTGCCTCTGATTGTGAGTGAGAGCGGTGATTTTGCAGACCACCAGCTATTGTGAAGAAAAAAAAAAGAGTGAAAAAGAGACAAATTACATTGTAGACGAAGAAAAATAATCATAGGAAAAAGGTTTTGTGTTGATCAGCCGAAAAACAACTACAATGTCATTTTCTGCTTTTAAGAAAGGATTGTTCACACAAACACAGACAGAGAGAGATGTGTGATATTAAGCAGTGATGATAATAATGAAAGTCTCTCAGTCTGTTGTTTACAGGTGGGGAACGGACCTGGATCAATCCTACACGGGTAGCAGTCATAAGAAAATTATAGGTTGAAATCATTAGAAAAATTAGAAACACTCAGCCAGAATTTTTGGCTGAATTGTTTTGCAGCTTCCCGTCCTCATCCTGAACAAGCAAGCTCCAAGGAAACGAATCTCTCCCTGAAGACACCGAGTGCAGTTTCAGAAGCACGAGCATGAACATTTAACAGTCGACAGGAGTCCAAGAGACAATCTGAGCAGAGAGGTCCAGCAGCACTGTGGGCAAACGGCATCAGAAAGAGAAGAACCACCATCTAGATTGGATGGATGGAGATGCGTTTCCAGCCAGCTGCAACCTCACTGTGTGTGAAGGACTTTTGAGAAGACTGTCTGAGTTTGACATTTGCCATGTTTGGAGTGAGATGGCAATGAAAGAGACAGTGGGACAAAGAGAGACACGGGACAAAGCTGGGAAAAAAAAAAAGCTGACTGCCATTGGACTGAAAAGTGGGAGAGAAGGAGAGGAGCAGAAGAGGGCTGAGGCTGCTGTTTTAGTGTGGGCAATCAAATTAGGTTAAGGAATTCGGGGAGACAAGCGACTGCCTGGAAGTGGAGGATTGACACAGTGTCCAGACCACCACAAAAGGAGGAAGAGGACAAGCACTGAGGCATGCAAGTGTACTGTTAGAAAATGGAAAGGTGACACCACACATGCAGCTAATATCCACCAGAGATAACACAAGACCATACACAAAGTGTTACTCATTAAAAGAGGGTATTTGTAGAAGGGGTTAACAACACACAGTGTGGTTGCCGATGGTAACCTGTTTCAGAAGAAAGGGGGAAGGTACATGAAAGGATACATAAAAACAGAACATATATTAACCCTACTAACAATTCCAAACACAAAATAGCTTATGAAGATTAGACAACATTTTAAGTGTGTGAGTCTGTTTATTATCTTGTCCAAGTCACCTCGTGTGATGTAAAGACCAGTGAAACTCATGGCACATTGCATGCTCTGCTGGATATACAGCTCCACACACATGCAATGAAAATTAGCTTGTTATCTTTCATGAGTGTTAAAATAGTGTCAATTTAGCAGACACTTGTTATCAAATACTGAATTTATCCTAAAAAAAATTGACTCTCCAAGTTGCAGGACAACAATTTAACTTTTGTGGGAAAAAAAAAATCCTGGTTTGACCAATCAGTGATCAGGCAATAAATTTAGTGTTAAAATGGTAAATTGGGAGAAGCTTCCTGCTTGATTGATGCAGCACAAGTAATTTACTGTATGAGGGAAATTGTCTTTTGTGATAATATTTTGAACATGCTTTTCTGTTGTCCTGTCAACTTAGTGGGTTAATAGCTGATATGCAAATTAGTTGATCGGTTTTAGATTAATGAAAGGTGATTGAATTCTAGCACGAGTGGATGAGATGTGTTTGAGTGGAAACTCTAAAACACTGAGTTCCTGCTTTGATGTGCGAGTGAATTCTGTATTTAGATATACAACTCTGAATACGTCAGAACAAACTTTTTTTTATGAAGTGCATGACAGCATGTCACATGTTTTATGATGAAGGAAAAAGGAAAATTGAATAAAATAGATCTGTGATTTAGATGAGTGAAGAGCACAGACCTGGTGATTAAACTCATAGCTAATAAGACACATTAGGCTTATGTTGTGAGTTGTGCAGCTGATGGTTGGTTTGGAGTGAATCTAGCTGATGATTCTTCTTCTGTGTGAAGCTGATGAGGAGTTTGTGTCATAACTTAACAAGGCCTTTTTATTTTGATACTTTTACAGTGCACTGAAAGTTTGGTTTGATAATTTGTTATTTTCCATTTTTATCTTTTAAACAGGCACTGATTTTGTTTGTCTATTTTCTTTTCTTTAAGCAGATCCGCACGTCGGGAATTAAAAGTGCTACACGTCGTCGAGAAAATTGTGACAAGTGAGTCTTCTCCACATTAAATTGGGTTTTGGAGAAGGCCACTTATAAGTGTCCCAGCCTAAAACTGGATTCAGCGATGTAATCCTATCTAAAGTTCTTTTTTCTTTTTTGAGATGACGTCATTTTGCTGGAAGTGGAAACTAAAATGCGACTACAGGTTCCACTATCAGCAAACAAAGAAACAAACAAAGAAAGAATGAATGAGTGAATGAATGAATGGAAATAAAAACAAACAAACTGACTGACCGACTGGTGAAAGCTGACAAGACTTCATCACGACTCAAAGTTAATCTCCACCTAGACAGGACAAAGGGTGGATGAATCTATATGTGTTTTTTGTTACAGGAGCAGTAAGATGACAGCAACATTCGAGGGTGCATGATGATTTAACCTGTGAAATGCCACTTTCTCTGTCTGTGCATTTACTAAGGGTGCTATTCCCTATTTTGTGTTGCTCAGAGGTCACTGTGAGAAATTGTATACATCTGCGCAGCACTAACATTTGTATTTTCTTTTCTACAGCATTACAGTTTTTTATGTGTTTGATTATGTGGTTTATAAGAGGATTAGTTAATGGTTTTTTTTTACTATAGGATTTTTGGGTTTACATGTGACTGACATTCTTTCCACAGCTAGGGTTGACTTTATGGTGTTTTTATGGCACCTCTGGAACCTGTTGACCTGTGTCTGACCTCCGTCTGACCACAGTCAATGTGTATTGCTTATGTTTGTTTTTTCTGGGACTGCATGTGGAAGATTCAGCTGAAACGGACAAGTGACATGAGTAAAACAAATAAGAGATTGCGTGTTTATGGAATAGTTTATTGTGGGCTCTTTGCTGGCCACTTTGAGCCCATAATAATAATAATAATATGTGAGTGGAGTGACTTTGCTTAAGAGAAGTCACCGATTACGTTAATGTTAACTGAGCACATGGGATGATCCATGTCTGAGGTGAATTATGGTAATAATAGTGATTTAATGATTTGAGAAAACATGCACATGACACTTGTCTTGCCCGTGCTGAATGCTTATTACTCTTTTGATATAATTGTTTATACGTGTGAAGTTTGATTTTATTTCCAGATCTTGTGTATGCAGGCTCCTGGTGGAGCCAGTTTTTAAGACAGGGATCCAGGTTTGGTGAGTTGACGCATGAGCGTGTCCATGCGTCAAGAGGTGGAGTCCAGAATTAATATTAAACAATGTTTACTATTATTGTTGGAGTGATTTGTGTGATTAGCTGTATTTACAAGTATTAAATCTATGCAAGTGGTGCATCCATGTTCAGATGAGGCTTTGATGGTCTATAAGTTCACTGAACTAAAGAATGTGGTTTGATGATTGTTGACATGCTCTCCAAATAGAAGTTTTTCTAAAATACAGGTGCAGCAGTAATCTCCTGGGAAATCTTCAGAGGCCCAGTGAGAAGCAGAAACATTCCAGGCATAGCGGACAGCCCAGGCAGTGGTTGAGGTCAAAGATCAAGCTGGTTGGGGCCCATCATGAAATCAGACCTTGGAGCCACAGCAAGGACCATGAAACTGCCTGCAAAATAGAGGAGAGGATCGTCCACAAGATGGGAAAGAGACTTCAGGAGGATCAGAGATCATCTTCAGCACAGCAGACAGGACACAGAGAGCTGTGCTACTAAGCTTCCAGGAGATCAAGAGGAGACTTCCCACAGCAAGATTTAAATAAAATGAAAGATTCAATATTGACGCTGAGGAAGACAACTAAGGTGTACGACGTGCTCTGCCTTAAACCTTCAGCAGCGTTGGAACATGAAAACTCGAGGGATGAGGAGCGTGCCAAGCTCCATCGACAGCGCAGAAGGAGTTCAAGGATGACATCATGATTCTGTGAAAGCACAGGAACCAGAAGCTATGGTGGTGATGACAGCAGTTTCCTATGAACTGCTGGGATCATAACAGCAGTAAGACAACCCAGCACCCTTTCCACAGAGATGTTTCTCTGCAGAGCGTGGACAATGAAGGAGTCATAAATATCCCCCTCACAGGACGAAGGCTTGAATGAGGTGATGGGGGTTGGTGGAGGCCATAAAACTAGAGTGCTGAGAGGTCTGCAGCTTTGGAAATAGCTGAGACCCATGTTGACAAACAACAAAACCAACTGGTATGTTTGAATGTTTATTCTACATACATTTGGACTCTGGTCCTATGGACAATGATGGAAACAACTGGAAGAGACATTCATGACGCCTTGCAGAACTCAAACAACTCTGCAGAGAGACATGTGATTTGCACACCTGGAGGAAGCATTACCAAGCTGAGATGTTTTTGAAAATGTTACTTTTTTATTTTCACTATTAAATCAACAATTTCTTTGGTTGCTTATAGGATGCAGTTGCCATGAGATGAGATCAATGAGGAATGGGATAACTGCTAATACATTTGTTAAACTGTGTATTTTTTCAGTAATTTAGGGTGATTTGACGTATGCTGAGTATAACAATGTTTGCCTTAAAGCTGTCAGACATGAGGTATTCATAACTGGGAACTTTTCTAGCATAAATGTCGAAAAGGGGGGAATGATAGAGTTGTATTGTTGATTGTCATTTATGCTTAGAAATATTTAACCATAGATGCTTAGAAGTGTATAATCAATTGTGTAGTGATAAGTTGTGTGATCTTTAACAGGCTACAGAGGCCTGGTGTGCATTCCACACTGGGAGCATGGGAAAGTTCGTACCTTGTTTAATTGTTATGGTAGGATTAACGTAGTTACATTTGTTTTAGTTTAAGTGCTTTTTGTGTATAAATGAACTGCTAGACTTCCTTACTGTGTTATCTAGGATGAGGGGGGGTCTACCCTCTTCCTGACCAAGGATGTTTGCTTGTGTGCTTTTATGACCCTTTGATCAGCAGTAGCACACACACACACACACACACACACACACACACACACACACACACACACACACACACACACAAGGTACTCTTTGTGTATGTAGACGTCATATGTTAATGAACCTATGCATATTCATGTAACCTCAATAAAAGGACAGTGATACGGGAGAACGGACGAGAGCAACTGGGGCCAAGCGAAGGAACGGCGTTTGTCCGGTTCTCTCCCGTGCACGAGTAACATGAAGCTTGCCTACTTCGTGTCTTGCTTTGCGGTGTAATTATATTGCCTTCAACGTTCCAGCGAATAGGTTTATGCTACAAACCCATCAGAAAACAAAGAAATGCTCTCTTGGGGTTGAACACTCAAGTTTGATTTATATTTTTCATTAGTTTTCCCCTTTTGCCACTTCAAGTCTGAAATGTCAGCTGTCTTAAAAGATATTTCATGATTCCAGTACATTTATGGTCCAGGGAGGTTGTAGTAACAAAACTCAGATATTGTAAAGGCCCTTTCTATTAAAAAAAAGAAAAAAAGCACTCTGCTCATAGTTGATGTCTGTAACTGATGGACATTCAAGGTTCCACCTATGCAGTTAACCATATATACATATATATTTATCTTACATGACAGTGGAGAAGAGAGGGACTAGACAGATTACCATAAAATGTGGTCAGTATGTTGTTCACAAAACCTCCACTGATTAAGGAAAGCAATGGGATCACTGACTTAACAAAAAATAAGTGAATAAAGTAAGGGCAGTATGGCCGCTACAGATGAATATTCTTATATTTAGTAATGGGATATGATGAAATAATAATTTCGCTAAGTTCACAGCTTACACTGCATTAATAAGAAAGCATAAAAGATGTTTTGGGAAAATTTAATTAAAGCAAAAATATGGCCCATTCTGACACTGGTCTAGTTGGACTGTGATTGTGGGGTGCAATCACTAAATAAAAAAATCCACACCAGAGGTATCCATAGTATCACTCCTGTTATATTAAACATAAATCCAGCTTAACATTTTAGTGTGACTTTGGCACTTGCTCTACTATGAGGAACATCCTGTAGCTTCTGTCTTCTTCTGGCTGTACACGTTATCATAAAGACTACCTAGAAGTAGATAAGGGGTCAACCTGGCACCTCAAGGTCTGGTTATCTTTTACTTTGACTCCTTTCCCTTCTTTGCGTAATGGGTTTTGTCGAACAGAGACAGAAAGCACCGGGGTAAATAGAGTGCTACTTTTATAGCTGAGGATTCTACATGGTCATAACATTCAAGCAGTGTTTAAGATTCACAAAAAAAATGTCACACTTATTAAAGTGCTGGCATTTTGTCTTATCTATAACAAAGGATGGTCCATTGATTTCTGACTTTGTCCAGTCCGAGCATCAATGTGTTTGTTTGTATCTGTGTAATCTGAGGTGTTTGTTGGTAATCCCTGTTTCTGATGGTCTGCGCGTGTGTGTTTGTATATGTGTTTGCAGAAAACTCATTTCTCAGTGTGTGATAAGAGACTAGAAAATCCTGTTCAGAGCCCAAGGCAGAGTTTATCAGTGCCTCTAAATCTAAGTAAGACACAGGAGACTTACGGTTCATAACACATCCTGACAGAGGGGTATCTAGTTTTCCCTTCTCTCACATTCTCTTTAAGTCTCATTGTAAACATTTGAGCATCTTTCTCGGATCTTTTGGATCCAAAGGTAAATATATTTTACACAAATAAGTCTGTTTTTCCTGGTTCTCCAGTGGCAGTATCCCTGATTAGCTAATTATAGATCGATCTCCAGCCTTCTTTTAATTTATACCCAAAATTCTTGAGTAGCTGAATGGGAGACAAAGCCTTCAGCTTTCAGGCCCCTCTTCTGTGGAACTCGCTCCCAGTTTGGATTCAGGAAGCAGACACTCTCTCTCTATTTTAAATATTAGACATTTTGATGAAGCCCATACTGTAGATAGGGCTGGATTACAATAGCCTTAGGCCCATCATCACTCACCTCTTTTCAGTTTCTGTGTGTTTATGCACCACTATGCATTTAATCATTAGTTATTATTCATCTCTGGCTGTCTTTCACAGTGTGTCTTTCGTCTTGTCTACCTTCCCTTACAACCAGCCACTAGTGGCAAATAGCTGTCCCTCCACGAGTCTGGTTTTGTTGGAGGTTTCTTCCTGTTAAAAGGGAGTTTTTCCTTTCCAGTGTGACCAAGTGCTTGCTAATTGCGGGTCATCTAATTGTTGGGATTTCCTCTCTATTTATTGCAGGGTCTTTAACTTACCATATAAAGCACTTTGAGGAGACTGTAATGATTTGGCCCTATATAATTGAACTGAATTAAACTGATTAGGTCCCTCATGAAATTGTGGTCTGCTATAGTCCTATTTTTTTTCCATTCAAATGGCCCCGCAGTTGCCGTTTTTTAGTACTTTCTGACACATACAATTGCAGGAACCAAAACTTTTTGAACCTTGTTCAGATATTTTGGCAAAAATCATCCAGTCCGTGCAGGCCTTTGGTTAGCCTTTTTTTTTTTTAAATTTGAAGAACAAAGATCCATCACATTTTGATCTTTACAACATATGTTTATTGACTCCAATAACTGCATGAACAACTGTGATATTTGAGGGCTTCATAAAAAGAATTACTAATCTTAGAAAAGATTACAAAACCATCTCTGAAAATCAATAGTCAGATAGACTGTGTACAAATACAGGAAATTGAAGATCATTGTTACACTTCACTGGAGTGGAAAACCAACACAAATCACTCCAAAAGCAAGGAATGAGGTTTAGTGTTCTCAAAGGCACCCTGGGTAACTTCCAAGAAAGTAAAGATGACTCTCTGAATAGCTATTGTTAACCCTTGTGATGTCCTCCCGATTTGCATACAATGTGAGCCATCAGGGGTCAAAAGTGTCTCCACTTCATTTGACTGTTTTTTAATGTCCATGAATCCACTTGAGAATACTAAATGAACAATAGTATGCATTGCAGTGCTGGAATGAGAAATTGCTGCTCTCCAAAAATAGAAAGAAACACTTCCGCCTGTCTGCAGCTTATTAGAAACTGTTTAGACAAACCAGAAGGCTACTGGAACAATATTTTGTGGATAAACGAGACCAAAGTAAAAAGTTTTAACTTTGGAGAAAAGAAAACATTTTATTTTATTATCAACCTGAAACACGGTGGTGTGTTGGTTTTGGCTTCCTTTGATGCACCTAGGCCAGGACAGATTGTTATCACTGATGCAAAAATGAATTCTGAATTATACCAGCTAACTCTAAAGAAAAATATACGAACATCTGTCTGTGGACTCAATCTAAAGAGAAAGTGGGTCATGCAGCAAAACAACCCTCAGCACACAAGACAATTTACCAAAGAGTGGTGAAAGAAGAAGAGGAAGGCGGATGCTGTTTTGGAATGGCCAATTCAAAGTCCTCACAGTAATACAGCAAAAAAGTTGTGGAATGACCTCAAGCGAGCAGTTCATATGAGGAAACCCTTCAACATTCCCGAGTCAAGGCTGCAAACAATTACTTGAAGATATTGCAGTGCAAGAGGATCACACAAGACAGTGAAAACAGTTCACATACTTTCTCCCTCAGAGATATGTAATATTAGATTCTTTTTCTCAATAAAATGACCAAGAGTAATATTTTCATTTCATTTGTTTAATTAGATTCCCACAGGACTTGTGTAAAAATGTTTTAGGCCGTATTTATGCAGAAATATAGGAAATTACATAAAACATTTCTCCTCCAACTGTAATAAACTATGATTATTATTCATTGCTTATTTTCCTCTACTGTACTTTATGTTAACAATTTATGTTTAACACACTTGGCATTTGCCTGGTATGCCAAATGAATAAATTCCAAACAGATGAGTGGGAGTAAGGAGAAGGAAAAAATGGATAGTGGAGGCAGTGAGTATCAACAAGAAATGTATTTCAACATTTTAAAGTTGTAGAGAGGAATGGAAAAAACGAAAGGAACCACTCAGATCAGCCTTGAGCTAACAAAAGAAGGCGTATAAGAAAAGAGAAAGAGAGATGGTGTAATGATCTAAAGAAAAGGTATCGTTGGGATAAGTGGCATCTATTGACTGACGGGAGATTGACAGTTCACGCAGAGAGAAATTGAGAGAGGACAAGCAATATAGAGAAATGAATGTCCTCACAGGCAGCAGTGGAATGAAAAAGGCTCAGAGTGAGTGAAATGACAGAGAGGGAAGAATCACTGGATGTGAGAAAGAGGTAGAGAAGAGATAAGGGGGAGGGGGGTGGAATTTCCAGAGGTTTGTATCTGGAAAAGGGCACCACGTTACAGATTCACTTCAGCCTGAGGAAGAATGATATTTAGAAGGTGAAGGCAGATAATGTTAGGATCCTGCTCTCGTTCTCTCTGCACCACACCTACGGAAATGAAGGACTCAGAAATGTTATCTGTCTACACTGGTCAAAGGATTTTTTCACACACACGCGCGTACACACATGCATGTGCACACGCTCACACGGACAGGCACACAAATACACGCGCAATCCTGTCTTTCTATCTTTTTACAGATACAGACTATGTAGACATGTGCTTTCAAAACAGATTTTAATTGGTCTATACAAGAATAGAAAGGTATTCACACACATACAAATTCACAGATGACACACAAAGACTGCCTTTAATTTGAGAACAATTGTGAACTCAGCTCCTAGACTGTACAATTCTGTTTTCATTTCTCCTTCTCAGGTCTAGTGTTTTTCACAACTCCATTATTTTACAGGAGCCAAAATATAGTGGCTTTCACCAACTTTAATACATGTAATTATGACTTGCGTGTGGTTGTGCTTCTCTGTATTTTGACTTGAGTGTATGTTTGATTTAGGAAAGTTAGACTGATGGACAGATTTAAACATTTTACAAATTGAAAATCTTTTTTTATCTTCATGCAGCACATGCAAAACAGGCTAATATCTGAATGAGCAGGGGTGCTGCAGCGTACCCCCTCCTACACAAACAGCCTTGTGGAATATTAACATATGGTTATCTGAATGATTTGCCAAGAATATTGAGTTTTTGTTTTGTCTCAGTGGGAGTCCGAGAAGACTATTTTGCTGGTAACCTTGTTATGACCTTTTCAAAACAGTACACATAGGAAAAATCTGCAAGTCACGTCCAGCATCTCCTCACAAAGAAAGAAAAAGTTACATTTCAGAAAGTCTGAATTATTGTAATGATCATTAGTTCTTTTAGTTCATTTAGTTCATTTTAGTTCTTTCTCTACACCGTATCTTTTCTATATGCAGCTTTCAGTTTTTCCAGCAGTTTTGCACTCAGTTTCATTGACAGTGTTAGCAACATTTCCTCCCCACTATTTAGGCAGTTTTATTGGAAAACTGTTCATCAGACTGACCCAAACTGCCTGGCCTCACATAAATCTCTAACGATCATTTTCTAGTTCTTTGAGCTCTTCACATGTTTTGGGGGTTTTTATCCATTTTTCCACACATCTTTGTCTTTCATTCAATTCAATTCAATTCAATTTTATTTATATAGCGCCAAATCACAACAAAAGTCGCCTCAAGGCGCTTCATAGATACAGAGAAAAACCCAACAATCATATGACCCCCTATGAGCAAGCACTTTGGCGACAGTGGGAAGGAAAAACTCCCTTTTAACAGGAAGAAACCTCCGGCAGAACCAGGCTCAGGGAGGGGCGGCCATCTGCTGCGACCGGTTGGGGTGAGAGAAGGAAGACAGGATAAAGACATGCTGTGGAAGAGAGACAGAGGTTAATAACAGATATGATTCAATGCAGAGAGGTCTATTAATACATAGTGAGTGAGAAAGGTGACTGGAAAGGAAAAACTCAATGCATCATGGGAATCCCCCGGCAGCCTACATCTATTGCAGCATAACAAAGGGAGGATTCAGGGTCACCTGGTCCAGCCCTAACTATATGCTTTAGAAAAAAGGAAAGTTTTAAGCCTAATCTTAAAAGTAGAGATAGTGTCTGTCTCCCGAATCCAAACTGGAAGCTGGTTCCACAGAAGAGGGGCCTGAAAACTGAAGGCTCTCCCTCCCATTCTACTTTTAAATACTCTAGGAACAACAAGTAGGCCTGCAGAGCGAGAGCGAAGTGCTCTAATAGGGTGATATGGTACTACAAGGTCATTAAGATAAGATGGGGCCTGATTATTTAAGACCTTGTATGTGAGGAGCAGGATTTTGAATTCAATTCTGGATTTAACAGGAAGCCAATGAAGGGAAGCCAAAACAGGAGAAATATGCTCTCTCTTTCTAGTCCCTGTCAGGACTCTTGCTGCAGCATTTTGGATTAGCTGAAGGCTTTTCAGTGAGTTTTTTGGACATCCTGATAATAATGAATTACAGTAGTCCAGCCTGGAAGTAATAAATGCATGAACTAGTTTTTCAGCGTCACTCTGAGACAGGATATTTCTAATTTTAGAGATGTTGCGCAAATGGAAGAAAGCAGTCTTACATATTTGTTTAATATGTGCGTTGAAGGACATGTCCTGGTCAAAAATGACTCCAAAGTTCCTCACAGCGTTACTGGAGGCCAAGGTAATGCCATCCAGAGTAAGAATCTGATTAGATACCATATTTCTAAGATTTTCAGGGCCGAGTACAATAACCTCAGTTTTATCTGAATTAAGAAGCAGAAAGTTAGCGGCCATCCAGGTCTTTATGTCTTTAAGACATTCCTGCAGTTTAACTAATTGGTGTGTGTTATCTGGCTTCATGGACAGATAGAGCTGGGTGTCATCTGCATAGCAGTGAAAATGTATGCTATGTCTTCTAATGATACTGCCTAAGGGAAGCATGTATAATGTAAACAGAATTGGTCCTAGCACTGAACCCTGTGGAACTCCATAATTAACCTCAGTGTGTGAAGAGGACTCTCCATTTACATGCACGAATTGGAGTCTATTAGATAGATATGATACAAACCACTGCAGCGCAGTACTTGTAATACCTACAGCATGTTCTAATCGCTCTAATAGGATATTATGATCAACAGTATCGAACGCTGCACTGAGGTCTAGCAGGACAAGCACAGAGATGAGTCCACTGTCAGAGGCCATAAGAAGATCATTTGTAACCTTCACTAAAGCTGTTTCTGTGCTGTGCTGAGCTCTGAAACCTGACTGAAACTCTTCAAATAAACCATTCCTCTGCAGATGATCTGTTAGCTGTTTGACAACTACTCTTTCAAGGATTTTTGATATGAAAGGAAGGTTGGAGATTGGCCTATAATTAGCTAAGACTGCTGGGTCTAGAGATGGCTTTTTGAGTAAAGGTTTAACTACAGCCAGCTTGAAGGCCTGTGGTACATAGCCGATTATTAGAGATAGGTTGATCATATTTAAGATCGAAGAATTAATTAATGGCAGGACTTCTTTGAGCAGTTTTGTAGGAATGGGGTCTAAAAGACACGTTGATGGTTTGGAGGAAGTAATTATTGAAGTTAACTCAGAAAGATCAATTGGAGAAAAAGAGTCTAACTTAATATCAATGGTACTAAGAGTAACTGTAGATAATATTACATCTGTGGGATGATTATTGGTAATTTTTTCTCTAATGATAAAAATTTTATTTGTGAAGAAGTTCATGAAGTCATTACTAGTTAACGTTAAAGGGATGGTTGGCTCAAAAGAGCTCTGACTTTTTGTCAGCCTGGCTACAGTGCTGAAGAGAAACCTAGGGTTGTTCTTATTTTCTTCAATCAGTGATGAATAGTAAGATGTTCTGGCTTTGCGGAGGGCTTTCTTATAAAGCAGCAAACTATTTCTCCAGGCTAAATGATGATCCTCTAGATTTGTGACACGCCATTTCCTCTCCAGATTACGAGTCATCTGCTTTAGGGTACGTGTTTCAGAATTATACCACGGAGTCAGGTACTTCTGATTTGAGGCCTTAGTTTTCACAGGAGCTACAGTATCCAGAGTCGTACGTAGTGAGGAGGTGAAATTATTAACAAGATAATCGACCTCTGTTGGGGTAGGGTTCAGATAGCTGCTTTGCTCTGTGTTGGTACAGGGCATTGGAGATGATAACAGTGGGTGGATTATATTCTTAAACTTAGTTACAGTGCTTTCAGAAAGACATCTACTTTGATAAAGTCTACTCTTCACCGCTGTGTAATCAATTATTGTAAAAGTAAATGTTATCAGGAAATGATCAGACAGGAGAGGGTTTTCAGGAAACACTGTTAAATGTTCAGGTTCGATGCCATATGTTAAAACAAGATCTAGAGTGTGATTAAAGTGGTGGGTGGGTTCTTTTACATTTTGAGAGAAACCAATTGAGTCTAATAACAGATTAAATGCCATGTTGAGGCTGTCATTTTTAGCATCTACATGGATGTTAAAATCACCCACAATAATTATTTTATCTGAGCTCAGAACTAAATTAGATATAAAGTCTGAGAAATCAGACAGAAACTCTGTGTAAGGCCCAGGTGGACGATAGATGATAACAAGTAAGACTGGTTTCTGAGTTTCACAGCTGGGGTGGACAATGTTAAGCATCAGGCTTTCAAATGAATTAAAAGTCTGTCTTGGTCTTTCATTAATTAATAGGCTGGTGTGAAAAATTGCTGCCACACCGCCCCCTCGGCCTGTGCTTCGAGATTTCTGGTAGTTAGAATGGCTCGGGGGTGTTGATTCATTTAAACTAACATAATCATCCTGCTGCAACCAGGTTTCTGTAAGGCAGAGTAAATCAATTTGTTGATCAATTATTAAGTCATGTACTAACAGAGACTTGGAGGAGAGAGACCTAATATTTAATAATCCACATTTCACTGTTTTACTCTTTGGTTCAGATGTGGATACTGTATTGTTCTTTCTTTGTGATTGTTTATGTTTAAGTTGTTTGTTGCTGGTTTTTAGTTTGTTTTTTGTCTTTTTGGAAGCTGACACAGTCTCTATGGAGATGGGTTTTTGGGGGGGTAGCATCCATCCAGTGACCATCTCAAAGATCCTTCCTGTTTCTGAAAACTCACCAAGATGGAGAATCAACAAGTTAAAGCTAAACTTTAACCGCCTGCTGTGTTGTCCACTGCCTGAAGAATAGCAAAGTCTTCAGTAAGTGGTGGTACTGAACCAAAAACCCAGGGGGAAAGGAAGGACAGGTGAGATCAAGGGGGAGGGGGGGAGTAAAGAAGGGAGAGATAAGTGAAAACCAGACATGTGTTGCCTCCAGCAAGTGACAAGGGAGGGTTGGTAAGATGAAAATTAAGGCCACAGAGACGATATGAGTGCAGGCCAAATTCATGGAATTCATGTTGCACAGCAACTGATGTTCAAAGAGGTAGAGATGAAGGAATATAAGAAAGAAAGAAAAGGGAAATGACTGAAAGAAGAGATATAAAAAAAAAAAACAAGAGAATGAAGAAAGTAAGGAGAGCGAAAGGGAGGTTGTAAAGCTAGATTGAGAGAGCTTGGTTGTACACTGAGCAGAGTGTTGTGACTCTAAAGAATAAATCCTGTAGCTGTCAGAATTAGATGAGTCCCATTCAGGGTCACTGGAAAACTCACAGCTCAGGCTGAGTTGCTTAATTGCTGTTCATAGATTTCCATTCTGGTGTTGTATTTTTATAATTTAAGCCAAAGAGACTGTATTACAAATGCACAAAAAAAATATAGAAGGAACAAAAAAAATAAAAAACAAAACAGGTCTAGCCTTATATTGGGACAATAATCCGACTCAATATCATGACTATAATTGTTTAGTAGTCATGAAATGTGATCTGTTAACCACATGTTAATATTCTACAAGGCTGTTTGTGTAGGAGGGGGTACGCTGCGGCACCCCTGCTCATTCAGATATTAGCCTGTTTTGCATGTGCTGCATGAAGCGAAGGACACTGTCTCAGCTGAACTATGGACACGCACACACATACACTTACACTGATAAGAACACACTCATAACCTCCCTTTCCAAACGCTTTCGATGCTTGTTTCCTGCGGGGTACACGGCGGGTCTGTGTGCCGCGCTGGAGTGGTAGCGCTGTGCAGGGCGGCTGCTGTGTTCACTTCAGATTACTCCTCACCCCCCACCCAATCCTGTGGCTTGTCATGTCTTTCACAAAGTTGTGCTGTGGACATTTATGTGCTTTTTGTGCAGAGGAGTTTTTTTGTTTCCTGTTCTCATGCTGTCCTACCATGGAAGCACAGCATGAGTAGAGGTCTCTTTTTTTCCTCTTGTACTTTCCCACTGTAGTGTATATTTCAGTGTTTTTCTGTAACGCTACCGATCTCCGACTTGTATCCCCATGTAATGTCTGTGTTGTGTATGTAAGGTCGGGGGGGTCCCATTTCACTGCAGGGCAAACCTGCATGTGGCGAATAAAGCTTTGATTGATTGATTGATTGATTGATTGATTGATTGATTGATTGATTGATTGATTGATTGATTGATTGATTGATTGCCCATGCACATAGACCTAAGTTATCCTCCTTTGTAATAGGCAGTATGTCTAAAAGGATGATTCAGACAATTTTTGAGACACATCTAAGGGTCCAGGCAGAAAATAAAGCTTTGAAAATTGTGGTTAAAGTTTATTTTGAACCCAATCCATGATCTTTTTCCAAATCTAACAAAGTTTATTAACTAAACTTGACAAAGGAATGGGGGAAAATAAAAGTGCGACCGAAGGGTAAAAATAATAAAAATCAAAGTGTAAAAACCATTCGCCCTGAGAGGGATTTGATCCGTAGGCTCATAGAAAAAGAAAAGAGGAAGAGCTGCAATTCATTTCAAGACAAATTAATATATAGAATTTTGTGTTTAAGTCATTAGCCATTTCATGACAGTTTTCAAATGGCTATTAGACTGTGTCACATCATAAGAAGTGGTGTAGTAAAGGAGTAGTAGAAAAGCACAAAGGCTTTTAGTTTTGTTCTCCTGTGCTTTTCTCTCAGCTCTGATATTTATTCGTTTTGGTTAATGTCTCAGATTGTCTCCCACTAGCCTCCAGGCTCGTGCTTCTTTGCATTTTCTTTCTCTTCCTGGTCATTGTTTGAGTGCAGACAAATATGGCAAAGAGACTGACCACAAATCAAGCCCTTTTTCTGTGCCATCTGGTCTGGAAGGGTTTGCTTTTGTTGTTGTTGTGTGTGAGTGTATGTGTGCATGTTTGGCTACACAGGCTCCCATTTGTCTGGCTGTCTTTCAGTGTTAGCACTTTGATCTAGTTGGACTGCTGTGTGATTGTCTTTTCTCAGCCTACATAATCTAAGCTGCTGGAGACGGCCTAAAGAACACTTCTTTAATTTTGAAAGCTGTGGAACATCACAGTAACAAGTGTACTGTCTGACTGACTCAATCCCTACAGTATTATATTTTTGGTGAACATAGAATATGTTATCTTCTTGGGTTTTGACATGCATCACTATCACAAAACAGCATTTTGTCACTTTTCTACTTTCATTTTATTTTATGTGTGGCTCTGCACTCTCTGCTGTGTCCACTGGCCACCAACATTAACACCTTTAGCTTTTTTTAAGCTCAGACATCCAATTTAATACATCAAACATACAAACAACATAATACATCAAAGAAAAAAGATGTCATAACTATTAAAGTTGAAATTCAAACACCAAAGACTTGGACTTCATAAGTGACATCAAGCAAATGTGCAGTTATTGTTAACACTAGTTAACCTGCTCAAATTTGTGTAACTTCACTAAACCCAACACCTACTAGAATTACTGGCTTTTTTATTTTCTGGTGCAAATCCCGAGGTGTTAATCACCCCTGCTGAGATTTTCACAGGTCGTCAGCTCATTTCTCCTCCAGCTTTTGTTGTGCAAACCACCCATTATCCTTGACGCCTGGCACATTTGCATTTGCTCACTCAGAGTTGCTCAGATCCAAGCCAGGCCAAACCTCTGTGTTACAACCTTCAGAAATTCCTGCCATATCAATACAAAAGACACACATTCACAATATATGGGTACACAAGTCTGTTTTATTTCAAAGTGTTTCAAACTTTACAGCATTTGCAGACCCAGTGTTCATCATCCCTGCATTTGGCACAGGTGAATTTCTGACATTTTGCACAGGTAAAAATGTCAGAAACCTGCTGCGATTCCTATTGCAGCTCTCTTGCACCTGGCACTGCATTGTCTTTCCAGTCCCTGGCACAGCAGCTGCAGCAGCTTCAGCAGCCTGTGCTAATATTTCCTTGTGCTGCATGAATCGGCAATGAAGTTCCTGAGCTAGAAGACTCAGAAACAATCTTCTTTTGCCTGTCCACCCTGTACATGCCTTGTACAAAATGTAGGCATTCCCCGTCGCCAGGTCCAGCATTTTGTAGAAAACTGCTACTGGCCACCTGCGTGTTGCTCATCTTACGGAATACATCCACGCAAGTTGAGGAAGTTCACGCCGGACTTTATTCACCGTGCCCAGTAACGTTGTTTTGCGCTGCAGCAGTCTGTGCGACAGTGACAGTCAGTGTTGGGTAAGTTACTTTAAATTAGTAACTTAGTTACATTACTAGTTACTTCTATCAAAAGTAACTCAGTTACTTCAAGTTACTCGTTACTTTCAGAGTAACTAGTTACTAGGGAAAGTAACTTTGGTTTTACTCAGAATTCTCTTGTTAATGTGTTGCTTCCGTAACTGGATACCCAGCCAGACTGCCAGTCTTCTAACTTGCTTACTTGCCACAAGTGCACTGTGCCACCTACCAATAGAAAGGAAAAAACATAATGTGCATATTTCCACGAGAGGCTGCCGCATGATTCTAGCCTGCTTTTTACATCCAACACAAAAAATGCAGTCGTGGTGCTTTCGATTGTACTCAGAACTCGGAAATTCTGCCTTCTGAATAGGAAGATGTAGGTAACAGACGACTGCAGATGAGCTGCATACAGAGCTGGACTGGGACAAAAAAAATCGTCCCGGGGAATTTGACTAGAGACCGGCCCGCCATTATGGGAAAAATCATAAAGCCTTTGAATGAAAACAAACGCTGTTGTGACAGTGATGTACACTGTTCTGATGGTATATATGCATTAATCTATCAATTGTTTGTTGTAAGACTCAGATAATTATTTTTTTAAAAGCGAGACATTTTAAATGAAAATAAGAAAGAAAAGTATTTCCCCTGTCCCTGTTAATGCCCTACCTGGACCCCCTGGCAACACTTTGCTAGACCCGCCCCTGCACAGTTACCAGCTGTCAGCTAAGTAAAAAAAAGGATCCTGGTGTTATTTGTCTCTCAGAAACAGTTCATAACTTCCCTTCAACTCATTCATGTCACCTAAAAGGTAAACCTGTTTCTCCATCACCTGTTCAGCTCTGATGATCCAGTAAGGACATCTCCTGGTTTCATCTTCATGTTTCCCTCTCACCACATATCCAAATGGATATCATGACCAGCAGCTTTACAGCTTGGCTCCAGCAAACATCAGCTGATAGTAGAAAGTAATATTTAAATAAATTCTAACAACAGCTGATCAAGCTTAAACGTGCTGCTGTTGTTTAGCGCGACATCTGCTGGTTTCCTCTTTGTGGCGCAAAGTGAGCGATAAACAAACAAGAGAGCCGATCAGCTGATCATTGATCAATTTCATGATTGAAGTAGAAATGGTAAATGGCCTGTATTTATATAGCGCTTTACTAGTCCCTAAGGACCCCAAAGCGCTTTACATATCCAGTCATCCACCCATTCACACACACATTCACACACTGGTGATGGCAAGCTACGTTGTAGCCACAGCCACCCTGGGGCGCACTGACAGAGGCGAGGCTGCCGGACACTGGCGCCACCGGGCCCTCTGACCACCACCAGTAGGCAACGGGTGAAGTGTCTTGCCTAAGGACACAACGACCGAGACTGTCCAAGCCGGGGCTCGAACCGGCAACCTCCCGATTACAAGGCGAACTCCCAACTCTTGAGCCACGATCGCCCAGAAACAGGAGAGGGAGGGGGAGAGGATGAGAGGAGAAGAGGCAGCTGCGCAGCAAAGACGCAGAAAAACTCCAGCTTTGTGTCTTTTTCATTGTAGATGAAGTGCGGGACAAACTGTGTTCCTTTTCACCTCAATACGAAACCCGTAATATTTTCTCTGAATACGAGATGATTCTGTTTTTTACGGGACGGTTGGCAACTCTAATAATTAACCGTATGAACAAAATAAAGTTCAACATCAGTAACATAGCACCCACCCAGCTGTATAGAAACTCCGTCATGCTAGCTAGCACGCAGTACGAAAAAGTCAGCATAACAAAAATAAACTCCACCTAAACTTGGTTTATATCTGACCTTTATAGACTGCAGGTCATAACTTCTTACCTGAAGTTCAGTTCACACCGGCGGCTGCCTCGGGTCTCTCTTCCTTCTGTCCCCTTTCTCTCATCCACCTGCTGGCCTCCACCACTTGCTAATGTTACTGAATCTGTGGAAGCTCCGCCATAGCCACCACACGAAGTAACGAATAACGAGCCTATTTAAATCCCAGTAACGAGTAACGCGTTCCTGGTTTTGGCATAATAACTAGTTACTGTGCTCATTACCACAATAATAACGTAGTTACTGTAACGCGTTACTTAATAACGCATTAGTCCCAACACTGGTGACAGTGAAGTAAAGAAATTGTCCGTTGTGACGTTTCTCCAATCATCCAAAAATGGCTCCATCAGTTTCATGACCACGTTCTCTGCCAGCCTCTCTCCCTTCTGATGATTGGGGTCCTTTCCCAAGTAAGGAGATGCACTGCAGACATATTTGGTGTCCAAGTCTGTGCCCATCCAGAACTTGATCCCAAATCTCTCTGGCTTGGTTGCGATATACTGTGTGAAAGGACAACGAACCTTGGTAGGGAACAGTTGTTCATCTATGGTCATGTGTTCTCCTGGAGTGAAACTCTTAGCACATGATTCTCCCTCCTGGTCGGTCTGCTTTTATGCACAGCACTGTGCTGTAGTCAAGCAATGCCACTCCTACACATACACAAATGTCTCCTGGTTGGAGGAGGGTGTTTTGCACAACAAAAGCAGGAGAACAATGGAGCTGAAGGCCTGTGAAAATTTCAGCGGGGTGCTAGCACTAGAATTACTGAGCCTTTTTTTCCTGCTGTAAGTCCCTACTACTACATTTACTAACCCTGTGCAAATTTGCATAAATTCCCTGAACCTAACACCTCCTAGCACCCTGCTGAGAGGCCTTCAGCTCCATTGTAGGGTTGTAATACAGATTTTTCTCTTGCCTTGAATCTGAGCTACTCTGAGTGAACAAATGCAAATGTTCCAGGCCTCAAAGATAATGGGTGGTTTGCACAACAAAAACAGGAGGAGAATCGAGCTGATGACCTGTGAAAATCTCAGCAGTGATTAACACCTCGGGACTTCCACCAGAATATAAAAAAAGTCAGTAATTCTAGGATGTCTTACCAGTAGGTTCAGGGGATTTACGCAAATTTGCGCAGGGCTAATAAATCTAGTAGTAGGGACTTGCACCAGGAAAAAAAAAGGCTCAGTAATTCTAGTGTTAAACCAGTGCTGAAGCTGCTAAAGAAAATGACATGATTTTGGAATCTTTTCATGCCCTTTATAATTTATTTATTATATATAATGTAACTGGCTATTTGTGGCTTTATTGTGAGCATGTTGTGTAATATCCTCATCTAATGCTATTATCTGTCAAGACTGTCAAAACTACAAAGGAATCTTAATTACTCTGACCTTCTTTAAATCTTGGAAAAGCGGCATCCTTCTGGAGACAGACACACACATAAAGGGTAACAGCAGCAATGCTCTTATCTCTTGGCTTTGAAAAAAATGGGTACATAAAAACAGCAGTGGCTGACTGCCTGAGAGCATATTAAATCTTAATAAGGGTTGTTTGTAGAAGAGTTAGGTGTCTGAGACCTATGAACCTTAGTTACTGACCTCTTAAAGTTGAACCTGTCATTTTTTTAAGTGCATATGGAGATTAATATTAACTAACTTGCTTTGTAGATACAGTAACTTATTGCAATATTTCATTTTTTATGGAAGCATTTTCTTGTAAATACTGCTTTTGCTCCAATGGTGCTGTACCAAACTCCTACAACACGCAGGTACGGTGATCCAAACACCATGATTCAATGATTTATCTGACCCTTCTTTTATAAATGAGTGACATGTGCTTGTGTCAAATTTTGGAGGACAATAACTAAGTGAGCAGGTACCAATATCCCAACTTACGATAGCTGTTTTCCATTGCTGTAGCCCGTGGTCTGCCATCTTTATTTTGATTCAGAACAAACACCACGGGAAATAATTTAAAACCTTTTCTAAAAAAAAAGAAAAAAAAACCCTCCATGGGTTGAAATACTTTTTAATCCAGTTAATGAAAAAAGTGTTTGAGGTCTTGGACCTTCAGAATAAGAGTAATTTTATTTGCATTTTGGTTTTCATCAAGTATGGCTGGCTAATTTACGTGCTGAAAAAATAAAAAGTAAACCAAAACTCATAAAAATTGTTAACACTATGGTTACACCCGCAGCTAAGAAATAAGAGACTCAACAAAACTCGGTGACCACAACAAGAACCATTTTATTATAAACAGAATTTTT
Source organism: Aulonocara sp. 'chitande type north' Nkhata Bay (assembly GCF_057382095.1). NCBI lineage: Eukaryota > Metazoa > Chordata > Actinopteri > Cichliformes > Cichlidae > Aulonocara > Aulonocara sp. 'chitande type north' Nkhata Bay. The sequence continues at coordinate 26,490,242 of NC_141345.1, forward strand.
TTTTTTTTAGCAAATTAAGGGTCTGGAGGCCTGGCAAAAAGTAATGAAAAAGGTGGAAGGAATCTGAGCCAATGGTGTAAGGACCACTGTAGGACCTAGAAAACTAATGACATAAGCAAGACTAAACAAACAAACAAACAAGAAAGCTCTATGAAAACATATAAGTTTGATCTAATTTCCTTGCCTTTCTTTCTGTAGCTCCACTGGGGTCTCTATCCTGCACCTGTCTTTTTATACCTTTTATTTTATAAAATACAGAGCACCATAAACACAGACGGATGAGGCATGAGTAGAGTAACATTCAGACCAGCTCTAAGTTACACCATTCATTTTGGCTTTGTTAATTCGTTACATCCTCATGGGAATGCACCAGAGTGTTATTGCAGCCTACTGTACTATTAAAGCAGGCTAAGCTTGGTATGTTTATCACATTCAGTGCTGGAGAGTTGTTTTCTTCTGAAGAAGTGCATAGTTCCGTTACATAGTTTCATTTTTGAGTAGCTATCAAGTAAAACTGCAACATTTTTTAATGTCAAAGAAAAATTATGTTTTTTTTAATCATTTTTTAGTTTAGCTTTGCTTCACTGTTTTCTTTTACTGCAGCCCCTTTTGACAAGCTTTGCCCTTTTTTGTCATGTCTCTGATGACAGGTAAGACATGCCACTGGAAGATGTTCAAAAGGGCAAGAGTTGCTCATGCAGTAATAACATTATTATAAAATTATAGAAAAAATTTCCAGAAACTCTTAATTACAGCTATTTATGAGAAATATTCTCAGAAGTTATCATGTGCTGTTTTAGAAAAAACCTTGATACCAGAAAAATCTTGCATGAAAGGAAGGTGCTATCTTTATATACATTGTCAATTTGAGCTTTTTTTTTTTAATTAGGAAGAACTTTGAAAAGCATTTTCTAGATTTCTCCTTCATTTTTCTATAGTTCAGAAAATGTCAAAGTCAGGTAGCTGTGTGTGCCACTTCAAAGCTTCAGTTTGCTTTTGTTGAAGTAGTAAATTTCACATTTTGATTTATCCTGTGGATCATTATCCTGTTGTAGAAGCTGGTGCCTTTTCAATTTTAGTGACTTGGGTGACTGCAGGACATTGGACCTAGAATTTGATGACATTATTGAAATTCATGCTGCTTTTCTCTGTGGAAATAGTGAACAAAAGCCATGTTTTTTCCCGAACAAGTAAAAGTGATTTCACCCACAATAGGTGGACAGCCTATTTTGTAGTTTTTTGCTGCTCATGCTGTTCTCCTGTAAAGCTTGCCCTTTTACCTTTCCTTTTCTTTGTGTGTCTCCTTCTGATGATAGAAATGTCTCTGATTTACTTTTTTTAATCATAATGCTCCACTGCAGCACTTATGAATAGAAATAAGATTGTGCACAATATGTCTAGATTATTTTTTCCTTCTGTTTGCATTTGCTTGCCTTATGGTCTATTTGACCAACTTTTAACTTTATTTGACTCCCAGATCTTCTATTTTTCACTTTGGATGAAACAACCATTAAGTCAGAACATAGAGAGACTTTCCCCACTTTCACTGGGGTCTTCTGTTGCTGCTGGCCAGCAAAGTGGTTGATTACTCATTATTAACTCTATCCTGCCACCTATTAATTTCCTTCTCTCTCCTCCTTAACTCAGCTCTCTTTAATCTTTGTGGGGACCAAAAATTGGAAGTTTACTATACTTTTGGGGGGACAAAATCCCCGTCCCCACGAGTTTAAAAGCATTTTTGAGACTTTTGGGTTAAATAGATGTCCCCACAAAGATATGAAAACACGACTGTGTGTGTGTGTTTCTCTGCTGTGAGCAGGCTTGGGGAAGAGCCTCTTATCTCAATACACACAAATATATGAGCATGTAGTTATTTAAACCACCCTGAGGTTACTGGGATGAAAAACGTTAGAGTCATGCATAAGTAATTAGAAAAATGAAAAATTACCTAGCCTCAGACCTTGATTAGCAACTTGATTTAATCTCTGTGTGTGTGTGTGTGTGTGTGTGTGTGTGTGTGTGTGTGTGTGTGTGTGTGTGTGTGTGTGTACAGTACAGTCTTGTGCATCTGATACTTTGGTTGATCCATCTACTGTCCACTGAAGTCTGTGTGGATGGCTGACAATAAGCCTTTCTTAATGACAAGTTGCAAAATACTCAAGAACTGGACTGGAAATCAGTGGCAACAGGTCCTATAGAGTAATCATGAAAAAAAAAAGGCAGGCAAAAAAAGAGTTTTGGGATATCCTTCAAGAAACATGGAGAAGTATTCCCGAAGACTACTTAAAGAAATTGTAATTTCATAAAGAATTTCAGACTGTTTTGGCACAAACACCTCCCATCTTCCTAACAAATTGTAAAGAAATGAGGGGTAACTCATGACTTTTGCACTGTACTGTACACTTACTGTAGGTGGATGGTATGTTAAGCACTGGCACTGTTGTTTAAACAGTAGATAAACAGTAGAAGTAATCAGTGTCAAAGAACCACTGTTAGTGGTATCAAAAAGATTAGAGTAAAATCCGATCAGATTGCTATCTATTCACATCAGTTCACTTCAGTCCAATTTAATTAAATTTCATCTATAATCACCTTAAGGTGCTTTACTGAGTTTGAGACCATAGAGTATGACACCACCAAACAGACGATCACCTATGTCTCTTCTGTTTACCAGCTCTGTTCTACAGACATTACAACTTGTTTTTAAAGCTCGCCTAACTGAGGACTGCTGTTTGTGGTGTTTTAGCATAAAAAAAACACAATGTGAGAATCTGTAGACAAACAGATAAAAAGATGGCACACCTTCCTTGTTTAAAATCCCCTCTCACCATAACACATCATCTCTCTGTGAGTTTGTTGATTTCACTATTAATATTCACAGTTTTTACCCTGCTTACCATAATCTTTTTAATCAGCCCCTCCTCCTCTTAAAAGGCTGGCTGGACGTCATGTTTCTGGCTGACCTTCCAGCCCTGTTTGTTTTCATGAATATATGTGTGTGCGAGAGCGAGTGAGTTGCTGGTGACTGATCTAATCTCGGAAACAGATGGGGTTTGATATTGTTGCTGTATAAATTCTTTGATGTCACTCATATTGAAATTTGTCGAGTTGGAGCCAACATTTAAAGGTTGTTAAATGTCCACAGCTACAGCTGTGCTTTATTATATTTATCATCTACCCATTCACTTTTGCTTAATGAAAGAGGCTTGAAATTTAGCTAGAAATTGTCTCAACGAATTGGTTTGCAGTTTTTAAGATAAGATAAGATAAGATAAGATAAGATAAGATAAGATAAGATAAGATAACCTTTATTAGTCCCACACGTGGGAAATTTGTTTTGTCACAGCAGGAAGTGGACAGTGCAAAAGTTATGAGGCAAAAATTAGAATACAATAAGAATAAATACAGTACACAACTGTACAGAATAGAATAAAATAAAATACTATATACAGTAGAATAAAATAAAATAAATATACAATAAGATAAAAATAGAATACAAATACAAATACTATATACAACTGAGTAAAAATACAACGATGACAGAAAGGATTATTATTATTTTGAAGTCTATCTGAAGACAACAGCATGTGAACAATGACAAATTTCACTTGTGGCCAATCTGAGTGGATCCACTCTGAGTGGAAGAGATAGTGAGCACTGTGAATATAGCCTATGTACTCTGCAGTATTACTGAAGGGGACATCAGGCTTTGGCTGTCTTAATTGTCAAATCATGCCATTATCTTCTGAATTCTAAGAATAAAATTCCCATTTGCGTTTCCTCTGACAGTCTTTCCTTGATGAGCTGGGAGTAACTTTGGAAATTATCCACTGGATTTGATTAACTCACCACTTGCTGCTAGGCCTCATTTTGTTATTGGGCACATTTTGGAAAATAACTTTGCACAGAGCTGTGAATTTTTGGTACGTTGACAATTCTTGTCAGACCACGGCTACATGTGTACAGCAGTACTCCATATATCCACATGACTATCACATAAAAGCAAAATCCGAAAAAAAAACATTGTTGCAAAAATTTGTAACAAATCATTTATACAGTAATAGATATAATTGTTGCAGAAACCCTTCTTATGCACACCTTACAGGTGTGCTTTAAAACTAACTTCAAATCAAATTCAAATTCAAATTCAAATTTTATTTGTCACGTACACAGTCATACACAGTACAATATGTAGTGAAATGCTTGGACAACTGCTCGTGACCTAAAGAGAACAAAAAAGGAAAAGGCTATGAATAAGATAGGAAATAAATATGAAAAATTAAAAAGGGTAAATTTAACTAGGAAGGAATAAAATATAAATTAAGGTTAAAAATGAAATAACTGTACAACACAAATTAGAATGAAGGGTAAATTTAACTGGGAAGAATAAGATAAAGATAAATATATAAATTAAAGTTGAAAATAAAATAACTGTACAACAAAATACACAATACACAATATAGAACTATATAAGAATGTATGAAGGAATCTAAATATAAATAAATATATACACAATAACAGCAGCTGTACAGTATTAACCGGAAATGAAGAATATAGTGACCAGTGTTGTGCAAAACCAAAGTCCAGAAAGTCCAGTGTGTGTGTAAGAACCATATGTGTGGGTCAGTACTGTGTGGTGGTGTGATTGAGAGACCGTATCGCCTGCGGGAAGAAGCTCCTCCTCAGTCTCTCTGTGTTGGTCTTCAGGGAGCGGAATCGCTTTCCTGACCTCAACAGAGAGAACAGTCTGTTGTTGGGATGGCTGAGGTCCTTCACGATCTTCCTGGCCTTGGTCCGGCACCGCCTGCTGTAGATTGAGTGCAGGTCAGGGAGCTCGGAGCGGATGGTGCACTCAGCTGACCGCACAACCCTCTGTAGAGCTCGTCTGTCCTGCATGGTGCTGTTCCCGAACCAGGTTAAGATGTTTCCCGCCAGGATGCTCTCTATGGTGCACGAGTAAAAGTTCCTGAGCACCTTGGAGGGCAGTTGGAAGTCTCTCAAGCGTCTGAGGTGGTAGAGACGCTGTCGGGCCTTTTTCACCACGGTGTTGATGTGACAGGACCATGACAGGTCCTGCGTGATGTGAACTCCGAGGTATTTGAAGCTGTCCACTCTCTCCACTGGGCACTCGTTGATGACGGGGGTCTGGTAGTTCCTCTCCTGCTTAGTGCTTTAGTCCACTATCAGCTCCTTTGTCTTACTGACGTTTAGAAGGAGGTTGTTCCTCTGGCACCAGTTCTCCAGATTCCTAATCTCCTTCAGGTAGGCCGTCTCGTTGTTATCAGAGATCAGGCCCACCATGACGGTGTCGTCAGCAAACTTGATGATGGTGGTGGAGCTGGTATAACTTGCATAGTTACCCTGCAGTGCCATTTATTGTTCAAATGTATGAACTTCTTAAAACAAACTTTTTAAAGTCAATAAAGAAAACTTTGCAAACAAAAGAGATGTTTTTCTGTTAGAGAGAGAGAGAGAGAGAGAGAGAGACTTCAGGGTAGAAAATAATTGATGAGGCTGAAAAGCATGTCTCTTGCCAAGCAGGGTAGAGACCGCAGATACCTGACACTGCAATTTGTGTGTGTGTGTGTGTGTGTGTATGTGTGTAGTAGTGGTAAACGGCTGTTGTTCACACTAGTGTTGGGAGCAGCTTAAATAATATTTAAAGTGACAGTGGATATAGAGTCTTTGTCTATAATTACAGTAAAATAGCTGTTTGTCAAAAAGTAATAATTATGTAATATATGTCTAATTTTATGAAGCAACTTGTCTGTAACTGAATCACTTTGCTGATTTTCTTTTTTTCAATACCTTGAAGTAACAAGAATAAAAGGTTAAAGTCAAATAATAAAGTCTGTGGCCTGCTACATATATTTACACAGATTTTGTTTTTCATTGTTAGACTAAATTATCAATGCTTTCTGGTCAGGTCCCTGTTTTTGTAAAAGTGCTGTTATTCACCCACTGTTAAAAAAAAACAAATGGTAAATGGTAAATGGCCTGTATTTATATAGCGCTTTACTAGTCCCTAAGGACCCCAAAGCGCTTTACATATCCAGTCATCCACCCATTCACACACACATTCACACACTGGTGATGGCAAGCTACATTGTAGCCACAGCCACCCTGGGGCGCACTGACAGAGGCGAGGCTGCCGGACACTGGCGCCACCGGGCCCTCTGACCACCACCAGTAGGCAACGGGTGAAGTGTCTTGCCCAAGGACACAACGACCGAGACTGTCCAAGCCGGGGCGGGGAGAAGCATCAACCCAAACTTGATGCTTCTCTGCTTATCAACTATAGACCAATCTCAAAATTACCATTTATTGCGAAGATTTTAGAGAAGGTTGTGGCCAAGCAACTCATAGCGGTTCTTGATGAACATAACATTCTTGATCATTTCCAATCTGGTTTTCGTAGAGCTCATTCCACCAAAACTGCACTTCTTAGAGTGTCAGTGATATATTGATGAATTATGATGCTGGGGAGTGCATTGTACTACTGTTGCTGGACCTGACCTCTACCTTCGATACTGTCGACCATCATATTCTGTTAGATAGACTAAAACACTGGGTAGGTATATCAGGAACTGCTTTTGAGTGGTTTAAATCCTATCTGTGTGAACGATCCTTCTCTGTGGCTACCTTCAAGTTCAGGTCCTCTCTCGCTTCTCTTGCCTATGGTGTGCCACAAGGTTCTGTCTTGGGACCCGTACTTGTATTTACTCCCTCTTCATGAGGGGTCATGTGTCTTGGATGATGACCCCTGTGGGTGGACAGCAAAGAAATAATTTCATTGCACAAAGAAATGCCCTTTCTAGCAACATTGGACCATCCTTTATGAAGGAAAGGAGACGGCTGGCTCACAGTTTTTCTGTCATGACATAACCTGTTAATTTTTTTACATTTTAAACCCATTTAAACATTTTAATCCACTTGTTATGATGTTGCTGCTTTGTGTGAAGCAAACTGAGTAATGGGATTAACAAAGAACTACACAGTACATGCAAAGATAATTAACCATTATTTGACTAATGAATGTGAAGAATATGTTGTGTTTATGTCCTTATTTTGACTGTGACTGACTCTCAGCTTTTAGGATTATTATAAAATTAACTTTGCTTGAGAGACGCTGAAAGGGTTACATAATTTACCCCGAAAATACAGCAGACAAAGCTGCATCACACTTTAGCTCCAGTCCAGTCAAGCAAATGAATAGGTCAGAAAGTCAGACACAGGAACATATTTCAGATAGAGGCTGGTCAATTTTCAAAATAAAAGATTAAACACTCCCAAACACACTCTTTACTTCCTTTGATCGCCTTGGTTCTTCTTTCTTATAACTATAATGTTTTCAATTAAGGTAAGGATAAAGGGATAAAGAAGAGATGTTGCAGATAATCTCTTAATCTCTTTATAGCAAACATAGTAGCTAATTAAACTTTAGTAAATAGTGTTTTCTAAACATCAAACCAATGATATAGCACAATGAATTATCATTTCCTTGATTTCGTGGCCTTTCAGTTCAGCTGTAACTAAAACTTAGTATAGTCTTGTTCATTACGTTTCTTTCTTTTGCTCTTATTTGTCATATGTTGTTAAAGCAATGTTTTCTTTATAAAGTTTGTTTTCTCAAGTTTCTGTGCCATTTTACTATCTACATGAGTGTATTTTTTTATTTTATAAGAGCTTTGAACACTTCAGTGGTGTTTTATCATTTTAGAAAAGAAAACATTAAAGCGCAATAGTTTTCCCAAACAAATCTTCTTACCTTTGTTAGAAGACCATTATTTCCTAATCCAGTAAAGGTGTTTCGCCCTGCTGAACAGAAGTAAGGTGTCGTTTTCATTCAGGTTAAAATAAAGGCAGAAAGGTTGGCTGTGGCTGAATCTACTCGACTCTCATATTTGGTACACAAGTTCAAGATGCATCTTTTGGACTTTTGATGTGTTAAAATAGTTTGCTTACATAGCAACCTAAAAAGCTGAGTGAACAAACCATGAACAGGAAATGCGGAGCTTTCAATCATTAATTCAACTAATTATTTTGCATCACATCAGATATTGCTTTATGATGATACTGTTTTGTTTTTCTTATTATTGTAGCCTCATAAGTTTCTCTTTGTATTTGGTTTGGGGTTTGTTTTTTTAATTTTTGGCTATTGTCCTTATTTTACTTTGAAAGTTGTTTTTTTCATATATCTGACTATGAGTTTGACTTCCTCTTCTGTGGTTGTGTTTCTTTTCTGCCAGTGTTTCTAGTTTTTCTCAAGTTCCTTATCTTCCCTGATTACCCTGTGTGTATAAATAGTCCTGTCCTTCTCCTCAGTATTTCTTGTAGTTGCTATATATCCACCCTGTGTGCTCCTTGTTTTTCTCTCACTCTCTATGGATTTTTTTTTTTTTTTTGTCTGCCTTTAAGTCCTGCATTTAGGGATTATATCCACAGCACATGACAGTCATGCGTCTTACACGGAAAATATATCAACTTTATCCATAGAAGAATATAAAGTTGATATATTAGGTAAATATCAATGGATGAATATTCTTACTTTTGGTGTGGTTGTTGTTGATGTTGTTGTTGTTTTAAAAAACAACAACAACAAAAACAAACAACTTTAGATGTAGACAGTTTTTAAAAGTTTTGTTCAAAATAGTCAAAATAGTCAGAAATGTCAGTGGTGTTTACTTATTTACTCAATGCAGATGCATTAAGACTTGTGTAGCCTTCATCAGCTTACCTCCACTATGGAGAGAAAATGTTTCATTTCCAGGATATCCATCACCATCATCATAAAGTATTCTGATTCTGATTCTGACCTTGTCATGATAAATCAAAGGTCATCTAGTCGACCAGGTGGGCAGGGTCACTCTGCCTTCCAGAGGACAGCTGGACAGTGGTTTGATTGATGGACAGCAGTGGCCTAGAGATTCTTCTACTACCTGGCAGTTTGATAAATGGTTTATTTTTTTACAAGGACAAACACAAGACAAATTTGTTTGCAAAATGGGGAGGGTTGTATCATTGTTGGACTCAAGTGAAATGGGGACTATGCACATCTGTGTGTAAAAAGTGTATGTACTTGTCTGTGTGTTTCCCAGTTGGTGGTCATAGCTTTTTGCTTTGGCTATTAATACCCTGATTTGGTATTAATATCTATACCTGCACAAGCTACACAAGTAAAGAGGTTTTGTTTCTTATGTCATAGCTGCTGGTTTCCTAAAGAAAAATATCCAAATTGCTGTAGCACTCAGTATTACAGTTTGGTAATAATGTGGTCATATCGGTGTAATAAGGGTAAAATGGAGCAGTTATAATGTAGATGTTATTATCAGTTAATTAGCAAAGCAACATCGACTTAAACATAAATAATACCAGCAACTCATGTAACACTGAAATGCATGTAACTAGCTAATAAGAGGCCAGAAACTACAGTAGAGGTTGTAATGTGGAAGAAAATGAATGTCCACCACCAACTGTTTATCATATTATTCCCAAATATTACTAATCTGTTTGCAATAAAACAATTTAATATATGTCTATTTTAATGTTTTCAAATAGACAGACTTTAAAGTGTAACTAATGAAAATAAGGTAATCTTGGATGATACTTTCACATATTAGAGTAATGTTATTAGATTGTAATACTACATTTAATCCTACCTTATGTCCCCAGCATCATTGTTACCTTGTTTGTTTGAAGGTAACAATGATATTACTTTAGTAATGTTATTACCTTCTTGTTTCCACCTTATTACTGAGCTGTAACAGAACGTGCTACCCAAATCACTCATGTTTAATTTTATGTGGCGTTTTCTGCTCACACCCTGTTGTGGATATTTTAGTGTAGTGAGATATGTTACTTTCAGTGCTACCTGTTACATTATTGTTAGTTTTAAAGCCAGATTTACATGACTATGCTGTAACTGTATTGTCATTTACTGGGAGAGGCTGTCACCAGGGTATTATGTTTAATAAAATGCCCAGCTCATATTGCTGTCTGAGAATCCATTAACTATGACATAGCCTCTAAGGACAAAAGCCATTTTGGGGGTTTCTAATGTGACCAGCTGATATAACTCAAATTCAGTTTTTGTGTACAGAGTTTAGAAATGTAGATACATTTGAAGGCTAAAAAAAACAAGCCAAATTTTCATTAAATAATTCCCAGTGTTTTTGAGGTTGAAACTGTTACCAAGGTTAAAACGGATTTTAATGCTCAAATATCCAAATATCACATCCCATTAAAATGCCATCTTAATTTATAAAGAGTGGAGGCAATAACAGTAATTTTTCCTTTCCCTGAGTGTGAAAATCTTCTACTTTATTATCCATTGCTACCCAACAAGTCATTAGCACTAGAAGTGAGTCCTACTGGACAGAGATAGACATAGTGTTGATCTCAGGCCTCAAACACAATGCCATTCAACAGGTATGTGTGTTTTAATGAGTGGTAATTTAAGTGTGAGAGAGACAGAAAGGAAATAATGTCTAGGGATTTTCCAATATGTGCTCTCACTGCATCATTGCCACAGTAGATGCAATTGCTTGGAGTTTAGAGAGATTAGGTCTCCCCTTGGTATTTTACCTACAGAGAGTAACTTGCATACTATGTCCTTTCCTCCCTTTTCACAATTGTGACCTTTTCTAATTAGAAGTAGCAATTTAATCGCTATATAATAAGCATGCACTACATGATAACTATGAACAAGGCCTTTTTTGTCCCCACGGCAGTATCTTGGGAAAAGGTGATACTCGCTTTGTTTGGTGTTTTGTGGTTTGTAGACACATTGTAGTTCTTTCTGTCCAAAAACCAATGAGAAAGATTTAAGCTGCTCTGTCAGCCAGAAAAATAGTTATTATATGCTAAGGTTATAATAAGTCAAGTGTGAAGTCCTTTCCACTGTTTCCTGTGTGAACAGTCCCAGGTCCAAATTCCCTCTTTCTTACCAATTTGGCTCGGCTAGAAAGAAACTAGAAGAATCCACACACAAAAGGGTTTCAATTTCACATTTAGTTTATCAAACCAAATATGGGTAATAAAAGTGTTAGACATGAGTAGTGAAAAGAGTGAATGGATGATTGAAAACATATGTAGGAGTGTTAGGTAAGGCTATAAGAACTCCTGCGCCCTTTAGGACTTGCCACAGCAAATCCGCTAAATATCCTCCATCACTACATCCATAAATCTTTTCAAAACACCTTAACAAGCCGAGAGGATCACATGGATCGCATGTGGAAGCTACCTAGAAAGATGTAGGGAGGACATGGAGCAGGCTTTATATCTTCACCCGCTCCCACCTCTCAGGTGCAGCCGCTTCTTGGACAGCTCACCGAAATTGGTGCCAACAGGGGGAGCAGAAAGCAATGAGGCTGCCAGACATTGTCACCAACAAATGGATAATTATTGTGATGCTAACAAGTCACAATGATTAAGCTTTAAAATCACTGAAATACAAAAAAATCTAATATTGTGCCCATTTAGCTCATTTGATAACATCTTTTAAAATAATTTAAAACAAAAACTGTGTAATGTACATTACCTTTTTTTAAAAATGTTGACATAGACACTGCCTTATTTAAGCCTGCATATCCTTTCATTAGATTATGACATCTGTTTAATGAGTGACATTTTCTTTATATAAAGCACAAAACAAAAAAAGAAATCAATGATATTACCGTAACAAACATGACATGAAGTGTTGTCTCATTGTTGAGACAGTTCAAATACATAGAAAACCTCAGATGACAGCCTAAACAACAGTATACTGTAGTGGGAGCAGGTAGTTAAATTTCTGTCAGATTAGTTTAAGATGACAAGAGTAAAGAAAGAAACATGATGAAAACAGAGTTGACAGCTCTGCTCACAGAAGTGAGGCAAGGCCAACTCCTTCAAATATGAACGAAATGCCACCTTTCACCACAGCAACATTAATTAAAGGCAGTGCCCTTTGATAGATTTTTTTGTTTTACCAAAGAAGAATTAAGGAAAACATTCTTAGTTTAAAAAAAAACCCCTCTATTTAAAGATAAGTACATACAGATTAAGTATCTGAACTTAATCTGACAAAACTGTCATCTGTGTATTGTATGTAGAGGAACTTTGCTAACTTTTTTTTCATTTTACATGCATTCCCACAAATATTACAAAGAAAAAGAATGATAGAGACTTTCACAGAGGCTTGCACAATTATTTTTTCTGCCCTCTTCACACAGTAAACACCGTCAGACATGCGAATGCAGGTGCTGCATGTATTTATGCAGGCTCAGGTTCACAGGTGGAGTTCTGAATCACTGTGTAATCGCATTTTTGAACAGATTTTTGCAGCTTATCCAAGCATTCAGGTTCTGAGTGCGAATAATCGCACATGCATACAGATTTATGACTGAGTCGCTTAATATATGGCGCAGACCTTTCCTCTCAGCCCCTTCATCTGCTTCCTTATCAACAACAATATGGCACTTAACTGGCTTAAATTGTAAAGCTCTCGGCTCTAAACAGGAGAGGGAGGTTCATCCAGGACTGGGAGGCAAAAAAAAGAAGGGAGGCTTCCTGTGTGTGTGGGCTGGCAGACAGTGCAGTGTACTGATAAGAGGGTGAAGCCTATTAGCTGTTTGGCCTGGAGCCTAAATGTCTTCGGTGATTTTTTAGTCTCTGGTTGGAAACATAGTCATTGTTTCAGGGCTAGAAGGATGGTTTCCATTATCCATTCCTGTAGCATTTGCTTAGGAAGAAGCAGGTCTAATGATTAATGTATATGTGGGTTAAAGATAGTATGCAAAGTGACCCCTTAATTAAATGTGTATTTGTACAAGAATAGACCACTATAGATGCACTGCACTCAACCTTGTTTGCCTAGTGAATACTGAGAACAAGCGGAATGCACAGAAAATTTAAAATACTTCTCAGATTAATTAAAGAAGTGGTATATTATGATCTTCCTTCTGTGTATAAGCACAATATGAAAAGCAATTATGAAAAGCACCATACGAAAGATTTGTACGATTCTGTGCAGTTCTTTAAAAAAATTATGTTATAATTATTATTTTTTATTTATCAGAAAATCACAGAGCAGTGAGCAAAGGTGTTCTATAGAGTTGAGGTCAGGAATCTGTGCAGGCCAGTCAAGTTCTCCTACACCAAACTCGCTCATCCATGTCTTTGTGGACCTTGCTTTCTGCACTGGTGTCATGTTGGAACAGGAAGGGGCCGTCCCCAAACCGGTCCCACATGAAATTATCCAAACTGTCTTAGTATGCTGAAGCATTAAGAGTTCATTTCACTGGAAGGGACTCCTGAAAAATAAACCCACACCATAATTGCCCCTCTACCAAACTTTGCATTTGGCACAATGCAGACAAGTACCGTTCTCAGTTAACTGTAGAATATTTAGGAAATTTCACGCCTAGACTTGTTACACAGGTGGCATCACAGTACCACGTGGGAATTCCCTGAGCTCCTGAGAGTAATCCAGCCTTTCCCAAATGTTTGTACAAGCAGTCTGCATGCAGATGTGCTTTTATACACCTCTGGCCATTGAAGTGATTGGAACACCTGAATTCAATGATTTGGATGGGTGAGGGAATAATTTTGAACCTAGCTGCCTGCATTGTATATTTAAACATTTGAGCAATATATCAATTATGTCACGACTGGGGCAGCAGTCGTGTGATGAATAAATGAGGACTCAAGATGCAGATGGTGATGCGAGTGGAGGTTTATTTACAGTGAAAATAACAGAAGTGAGGGCAGGACTGAAAATAAACTTAAACTGGCAAAAAACTAACAAACAAACCTGGAACATAAGGTCAGCAGGAGAAACTCAGAGATGGCAGATGAGGACGGCAGACCAGGGAGACGTAGAGAAACATAGGGAATGAACACAGACGACACAACGAGGAGCACAGGCAGACACGCAGTATAAATACACACACCAGGTAATTAGGAAACGGCAGACAGGCGGGGACACAGCTGGAACTAATGGACATAACGAGACACAAACCTACAAAGTAAAACAGGAAACACAAAGACTGTTTTACACTACCAACTGGGGACATGAACAGAACACAGAGGAGAGACACGGGTAGGGATGATAGAAACACACAACTCAAACCCTAAGAACAAATACAAAATCAGAATAAACTAGAAAAATGATAATAATTAACTTAAAGCGCTGGGTCACCGACCCAGGACCATGACACCAACCCAGGACCATGACAAATTATACCAAATATTTATGTGAAAACAAAGAAATTAATTGGGTTTGCCACAAAATTCAGAATGTAAAAAATATAAAAACACTCCTAACATAATGTGTTGTTAATATAGGAAAAACCCCAATACTTTCTCAATTCTTTTACTGTTTTAGGACATTTATGATACACAAACCCAATAAACCCTGTTTTTGAATACAGAAAACTGGAGCAAAACAATCACTTAAAGCTTGCTATAAATCTGTATTCTATTGCACTTTTTGTGTTCCAGTTTTCTTCTCTGACTTTGAACAGCATGAGCTACTTTTGGCTGCTCCCTTATTCACGATGGTTTGCCACAGTGGGGAGCGCCACATGTTTGATTTGGCAGATTTCTTACACTGGATGTCCTTCCTGGTTCAACCCCAAAGGGATTTGAGTCTCCTCCTAGGATGGAACCAGGATGCTTTTTTTAAACAACCTTTTAAAACAAAAAAAAAAAAACAATCAAAAGATGATAATAAATAAATAAATAAATGATACTCTGTCCCGATTTTCTACTAGTATTGCAAATCATTCAAGTTAACACCACTTTGACTGCCATCACAGCAAGACAGTCAAAGGCTTGAATCTACCAGCCGACTTTCCCATTTCTTTTTAGAGTTTGCATGTTCTCCCTGTGCTTGCGTGGTTCCTGCCCGGGTAATTCTACTTCCTGCCACATTCAAAAGACATGCATAGGTTAACTGGTTATTCTAAACAGGCATTAGGTCAGTGTCTGTCACTCTGTATTATCTCCACAGTGAAGGACTGTTGACCTGTCTGGGGTGTACCCTGCCTTTCGCTCTGTGACATTTGGGATAGGCTACCATAGCTCTGAATTGGATAAATGGAAGATAATGGACATATACTGGTATTTGCCATGAACTTGTTTAGTGAAGAAATTGCAGGTATTTATCTGATCTAATGAGTTATTCTTTAGTCAGACGTTGTTTGCATGCATGTTAACCTAACCACAAGCAACTAAATCTTTCACTCTCAGTTATTCAGTGCACTATATTTCATTCCTTTCAAAGACCAAAGGTTGAGGCTACTGAGTTTACATCTATAATTATGCAGTTAAAATATCAGGTCCGCTGTTTGTGCCTGCTGAGCCAGAATAGGATAGATACAGCTGAGAGGGAGATTGATTTTACCTATCTTTTCAGTTCTTCTGTTTTCATTTAACTGCAGAGAAACCTCCGATTGTACTGATGTCATTAATATCTGCAGTGCAGTGCGACTGAGCTACAAATGGTAATAAGATATTGTTGTGAAAAGAGAAACTATCCTGCTTCCACATGATTAGTTTTACGCCTTTTACCTCACCATATTGATTATTTGTTGCACACAAAGCACCATACATTCACTAAAACCTACTTTCAGTAGTGTTTAATTTTTGGGCTGCATATATTTCAGTGTCATATGCTTTACCACTGCATAGAAGATAATGGATGGGCAGAGCCAAAGAAACAAAGAGCTGAGGTATGCCGTATGATGAGGAAAGAAAAGAAAGCCTGAAAAATGTGAAAAGAAAACCATGCGAGAGGGTGGACTGCTGTTTATCTAATAAATTGGTAGGAAAAATGGCTTCATGCAGTCCTTTCCTCTTTGTTCAAACGTTGCTTTATAAAGTGACTTATGTTGCACTGTCAGAAAGCGCGTGTGTGTGTGTGTGCACTGAATAGTAATGCTGTGTGTACACTGTATAAATGTGACCTGGAACACATTTTTATGCTTCAAGAATATTTTTCTGCACTTTGAGTGCGTAACTACATTGATTGTGTTTTGAGCACCTCCACAATGCAAGCTGTTTAGTCTTCTGCCTGAATGGCTCCAGTGTAGATACAGAAACAGACAAATTCTGCAGCTACTGCTCTGTAGGCAAGGGAAAAGTTTGCATCCATATAATTTGGATTACCTTACAGACAACTGATTTACAAATAATATTTTTAAGAATAAATCAAAGCTAAACAATCCATGTTTTCAGACTCAGCCATGTCTAATGTAGATTGCGTCAGACTAAAGGTCTTTAAACACTGGACTCGTAAAATCTGTGTGAATATTTTGCACATCAAAAATATTTTTGGGACTTATTTATTATTAATGCAGCTGTTTACCACACCCGCGCAATTTCGCTGAATGAATTTGCAACATTTATTTTTTTTCCAAATCAAGCTTGATTTTTTTTTTTTTATTATCTTATTAAACTGATCTGTCCAATCAGGCCAACAAGTGGACTCGTAGCTCAAAACATGCACTGTTACTGAATATACAAATATTAAAATAATAACTCTGCCAACAAGAGCTCAAACTGCCCCACTGACAGCCTGAATTATGTATGAAAGCAGCCGCAATACAGGATCAAACCATGAAATTCTCCCTGTTGCTGTCTACACTTAAGAATTGGATGAACCCAGAATCTTTGTTTTTTTCATTTACTTATATAAAACCATCAGGACCACTTCATCTTCGCTTGATGTCTGCTTAATTTTTTTTTTCACAGTGCACTGATGTACTAAGTCAGAGCACTGGTATGCTGGTATAGTACAAAAAAAACTTTTGAGCTTTTTTTTTTTGTAGAGTGAAACAATCATTCATATTATAAGCCTTTTATGTCACTTTAATACATGGTAAATTAGTGTTTGGCATGTCTGTGCCTTCACACAATGATAAAATCCCTAAATTCATGATAGTTCATGAACTGAATCCTTCCTGGCCTTTGGAATAAACCTCACATGTGGTCTTTCTACTGACTGAGTTAAAAGTTGACTCTTTGGGTTTCAACGCCAAAGGAAACAAACCCAGACGGTTGTCTGCATGACTAAAATCTTAATGCATTTTTTAAATTTTATTGATTTAACATATTGAACTGTATTTCTCCAGTTAAGTCAGATCTTCTTAAAATTCAAAAACTCATAAGACAAATTTGAACTAATTATTTAGCATCAGTTAACTCACATTTCTACCATAGCAGGGGACTAAATAATGTTATCACCATATAAGCAATGAATATGGAGATAACATATTATTGTGCTTTCCATATCTGTTGTAATTAATGTCAGGGTGCTGTAGGGTAGCAAAGATGCATGCATTAAAATCTAATAAGGAAGAATGTGATGATATAAAAAGACTTTCTTTGTGTGAAATTTCTGCTCATGTCTGAAAGAAGGAAGCTTCTGCACAACATCACAAAAATTATTTTGCTGATAGCAGTTCTTATAGTAACCACCACACACGACACCTCCATTTCTTGCCGGAGGTCTCTTAAGCTCTGCTTGGTAGAGCAATTTTTCCCTGCAAATCCCCTTTGGGAAAATTCCATCCCGGCAGGATTCATTAGCATCTCAAGATGTTTTGCCTTTGATTGACAGTGAGACCAGCCGAGCTGGTCGGGAGGAAATGGATAGCTGTTAAAAGGTAGGTAGATGATGAATCTTCTGGTATTCCTGTTTTAAGGAATTTGGATTCAGTTTACCTCTCTGCTTTCTGGCTTTGGATACATGTTTATGAAACAAGTCATATTTTACTAGATCTGAATATGGAAACAATAGCCATTTTTGTAATTTTTCAAATCTGTAGCCTCAAACGGTTAAAAACTCAGTGGAAACCGACCCAAGAGCAGGACAGGACAAATTTATTGCAACTTCCAATTGGGAATTTAGCTTGTGGCTGTGAGTGAGGCAGGCAACACGGGACAGCTGCAGGCTCGAAGAAGGCCATCAGCAGCCTCCAGCTAGTTAGTAGGTCCTGAGGCACAGAGATAATAACTTACTAAACTGTTCACTTTTTTCAGAGTGAGAGTAGCTGTAAGCATCATACTCTTGTGCCAAAGAGTCTAGAAGTTATATCAAGTATGTTACAAACACTGTAGTAAATGGGTATAAGTTATACGGGAGGGGGGAATCAAGTACAATGTGTGTTTAGGGTTTTTATTTCCAAAGTTTTTTATTTTTCTAGTTTTCATTTACTTTTCATCCTTGTAGCAAACAAATTGGTCTGTTGATGAAGAATGCCCTGTTTGCATGTTCTTGCAATAAATACCAACAGAGTGAAAATTGATAGTTGTGTAGATTTTCTAAGTAGCTATTCAAATATTGAACAAAATTACTAAAAAAATTGTAGTATTTACTGATCATCTATAATATTTTGGTTAGTTTGTGATTAGGTTTGTATAAAATAATTTCAATATGTATATTATATATTACATACAGGATGTTTTTTTAAAAAAAAGAGGGCTGTGATTATTTTATTTGTCAAATGGAAAAACAATGTATGCACCACAATGAGCCCATATATTCCTTTTTATTTAGTAGTGCTGTTGCTGTAGAATTAAAAGAATAATTTTGTGTCATAGTGTTGATTGAATACAAATTCAAATGCAGTAAAACAGGAAACAGTAATGGCAACCTGAATACAAAACACTTGACAACAAGAACAGGACAAGAAAACACCAAGTGACTAAGGCATGAACACAGAACCGGACAGCGAGGAAACAGATATCAAAATACGAATGCAGGCTTAGTGCAAATTACAACACTAACACTAGCAGGAGTAAAGTAATCTAGACTTCTATTAAAAACTCCACAGAAACTCAAATGAATGTCAAACTGCAGTGAATTCCTCATAAAATAGTCTGCTTCGATGACTGATTTTTTTTGCTGCTTTCCTGTCAAGGGTCATCTGAGGCATTTCACCCTATTTTTCTCACATCTGTTCAAATTTCTGCACAGTGAAGGAGAAAACTACTGCTCCGCTGATAGAGCTCAACAGCAGAATTTGCAGTGTGAGAGTCAAAGAATATGTGAAAATGACTAAGCTCTGTGTTCTGCGCCATCATTAACCACGAGTTCTAACTTGTGATTGATGCAGTAAATGATAGTCAGGTTAGGGTTGATGGATCCTCTGTATGGGCCCGTTAAATCTGCTGTACCATCAGTTGAAAAGCAAACAAACCGTGCCCATAGCATTTCCTCAGAGATGCCCTTCATAGCAAGGGGTTCTAGCAGCATGCCAAAGACAGTAGCCCCAAGCCATGACTGCATTTCAACAAGTTGAAATAAGAAGCTGCAAATCTTAACTTTGTAGGGAATTCTGATGAAGATGATCAGTATGTGTTGAACATTCATTCATATTATTTTTAGGATATTTTGTAGGAGCGTCTTGTAAAAATCTGACAAAGTTGTGCTCTGAATCCTCCTCATTTTTCTGCTTTTAGTGAAAGTCCGAAAGTGAAAGCCCCAAAAAATATTCAGTTGTTTTGAATTTGTTAGATGAAGCATGTCAAAAATGTTGGAATGGGACAACAAAAAGCTGAAAAGTAAAGGGTACTAAAAGGAAAAATGTGGAGGAACATTTTGCAACTAATTAGGTTGACTGGTAAAAGTGACTGGGTATAAAAAAAGAGCATCTTGGAGACAGTTTCTCAGGAGTTCACTAGTCTGCAAAAACTGTGTCTACAAATAGAGGAAAAGTTTTCAAAATAATGTTCCTCAGCTTAAAATTTAGAAGTCTTTAAATATCTCATCTAAATATCTCAAATATCTGTAGCACATTATATAGTACATAATCATCAAAAGTCCTTAGCAGGGGCAGATCTACTGTGGTGGCATGAGGTTGCATGTGCCACCCTAAAATAATCTCTTGCCACCTTAGTTTTGCTTATGACAATGTTGTTTATTAAAATAAACTAGCATTAACACTTTGAGCCTAGCTACAATTAATAAAAAATTCTAAAACTGAATATATTGCATATGTATTTTAAACATATACAGATGTTTGCCCCTACTTGATTTCGGTTTTTTGTGTTTGTCACACTTAAATGTTTCATGTAAATATTAGACAAAAGTCTGATAACACAATAAACACAAAATGAAGTTTCTAAATGAAGGTGTTTATTATTAAGGAGGAGGAAATCCAAACCTACATGGCCCTGTTTGAAAATGTGATTGCTATCAATACTCTATTGTGAATAAAATATGGCTTTATGGGATTTGCAAATCAGTGCATTCTGTTTTGAGTTACATTTTCCACCTGCACATGCACAAGCACTTATCTACACAATCTCATACACACACACACCCACGTACACTTTCATACACCAAAGTTACCTTTTGCACAATGCTCAGTCTTTTGCACAACCCACTGTCATTGTTGCACTTTTCTGTTTCATTGTTGTGTCTGCATTGTCTTGTGTCTGTATAGTTCTGTTCTGTCTGGTGTTGTCTTTGTTTAGTTTTTTTGCAGTTTTTGCACTTTATGTAGTCCTGTGTTGTTGTTATATGTAGCACCATGGTCTTGGAGGAACGTTGTCTCGTTTCACTGTGTATTGTACCACTGCACATAGTTGGAATGACAATAAAGCCACTTGAAACTTCACACTTGACATGATCCCAACTTTTTTGTAGCAGTGTTTGTATATGTAACAAAACTTTATTTTCTTCATTATATTACTTTATATCCAACAGTTATAGTAATCAGCACATATCCAGTATTCATAGCTTTTCTCTGTTACTGTTAAAACAAAGGACCAATAAAATTGAAAAAATAAAGATTTGTGGAGCTGATTCAGCATTTGATTTCTACAACTTCTGAGGTTGTTTATCAAAAGTATTGACATCAATAAAAAATGTGTTAATGGGTTCCCAAAGGAAAGTAAACATAGGGTGGTAGGATTTAGGCTGATCTCAGCATTTGTTGCAGATTTATTTCTCTGACTTCCAGAAAAGCCTACGCATTTAAAAAAAAAAATACTATTTCTTTTCTGCTCATTTTCAAATAAGATGGAAAAATCATTGTAAGGAGTTTAAACTGACATTGATCATGGCCTGGAATAGTCTTATATCTGTGTGGCGGGGGCGTGGTCTTTGGCCTGCTGCAGAGGAGGGGTGACGCAGTGAGCTCACAGGGCGGTGCGGAGGCGGGGAGGGAACAGGTGCACAGGACTGTTTAATGAGGGAGACCTGTCTTATGTCTTTGGCAGTGAGAAGGAGCGGACACACACACTAGGAGTGACGGAGTGGCTGTGTCTGAGGCTGGTGCCAGAAACCGCAGGAGAAGAGACATTGTTTTGAATAAAGCACAATTATAAGCACAACCCAGAAGTGTCTGTATGTGGGTCCTGTGTCACAATCTGCTTTGCTTTAATCTGCTTGAAAAAGCTCTATCGACAGATACATCGGAACAAACGTACATCAACTTTCTTTGTGTTCCACGGTCATTTTCTCCTTCACGCTCTTTCTCTTATCAGCATATATCACGCTCTGGGGTAACCACCTGTTGCCCCAAGCTGTCAACAGGTGGGCAGTTGACAGCTTATAATTGTCACTCTAGTCTATAGCCTGATCTAATGTGATGGTATACCGACAGAGACGAGAGAGTGACAATAAAATTGAAATGCTCAGAGGAAGCGGAACACTTTCAGAAGCAGAGTGAAAAGGGGAAAAGGCAGCTACATCTTTGTTTTCACACCATGGAGAGGTTATCTGTGAGAGCAGTGTGTGAAAACTGGAGCAGAAAGCTGAGACTGTTAACAGTTGTGTCAAACCACCTCAGCAGCACAGCTGTCTTCTAGCTATTAGAGCTCACCTCACACATATACTCTACAGTTAACATCTTAATATTAGTCCTCATGTGAGCTTTTCTCTTGAGCCAAATCAAGTTTGTGTGACTGATTCCAAACATTATATGGCAATAGCAAGTGTTTAAGTAAGCACACTTCATTACATGTAAACGCAATGGGCTTAAAACATGTATACACACATGTTTTGTGTACCACAATGTATTTGCCTTATGTTAGAACCATAGTAATTACTTAAACAGGAATAAAACATGGAAATATTCAATCAGAAGAGGTATAGCTGATACATAAGGGAAAGGTAAAGGTCAACAGTTTAGCAGTTTGGAGAACTCTTCTCTCACTTCATTCTCATTATTTTCTGAACTGTACAAGTTTCAGTCACACTCATGTCTGTTGGCAGTGAAGTAATCTTGTCACAACTTTTTGCTTAATTAACTTGAGAGACGAGATATTATATTATTTATCTGTCTACCCTCATTATTTTGTGCCATTGTTTTGAAGCAGCTGCCTGCCAGTTGCTAAGATATCCCTACTCTTCCACTTTGTTTTGTTCTCATTATCTGTTTTTTTACCCTTGCTCATCTTTCTGTCATTCAGATTCTTTCTCCACACTTTGTCCAGTCATCCCAAAAATGGATTTAATTTTCTTACTCAGTCTTCATATTTTCAGCGAGAAAACTTGTACAGTATTCTGACATTGTAAGTCCTCTGTTTTTCTATTCAACAGCGCTCCCCTTCTAAAAATTTTTGACCTTAAACCAAATCTTAATTAAAGCTCTCTTATAGACTAAAGAGGAAATAACAATGCACCTTCACAACTCTGAAATACAGTGTGTCTTGTATTTGGACTGCAGACTGTCATTTATCTGTTTCCCTTTGAATTAGAGTTCCTTTGTGTTATATACAGTGAAATTAACACTATATTATACTTTGCAGTACAGCTGATTGGGAAATGTCTAGGAGAAAAGACATTTACCAAACTGAATTCTTCCAGTGTTAGCATCCTAGAGCCACACTCAAATTCAGTGAGCTCATTCTTTCACAAATGCTTGCAAAAGCAGATTGCCTGGCTTGGTGCTTGATTGTATACACCCTTGGCAATGGGATGACTGGAGACACCTGAATTCAGAGATTAAGCATTGTGGCTGCTTTTGTCTGTGTAGTGTACGAGCAGAACAATCTCATCCACCATGAGAGTAACAGACTCCACCAAAAAAAATGCTCAGGGAACTGGCAGTGTGATTAAGAGATGTGGCTCAGTACTTTTGTCCATATTGAGTTTGTGTGTGTTTGTGCATACTGGTAAGAACACCACACTGTTAACATAAATTAATGATTTCACACAGGCAGTCAGCCCCTGTTCTGGAGTTGCTTTAATGAATCAAAGGTTCACCTCCCAGTAAACAGCCAGCCTGTGTTACTCTGTGCTGGTGATCCTTGTTATGTCCACATGCACACACAAATGTGGCTGGCGTGATTGCTCCTGGATATCAACTAGTGATTTTTAACCAATACAATTGAACTATAAGGGACAATAGGGACAGCTCAGTGTCACAGATCGGGATCTTGTGCTACACAAAAAAGAAAAAAGAAATGCTTGGGCAGACTTTGGCTTCAGTAAACATGGTACACAGCTGAAGAAAATGAATAAATACTGCAAGGAAACACTTATGCCACTCCAAAAAAAACACAATTCTTTTGTTTGGTGTTAATTATTACTCGATGTCCCGGTCCATTATTTTATGCTTTTGCACTTCCTGCTGTCACAGATGTGTGCTGTTCTCATCAGCAAAAGCCTCTGGGTCTGAAGAATGCCAATGCGGAAATGCCATGAGCCTACATTCTTTCTAATAGCAAGCAGGTGGTGACTCATTTGGTGTCAGAAAGGAGTTCAGTTGTACTTACTACTTTTCATTCCCATGTGTAGACAACTTTGCACAATTTAACGATCTAAACCATTTTAAGGGCCCAAACTATTTTACTGCTGAATTGAACTTGCAGATTATATTAAGTTCTATGTTTTTGCCCAGCAGTGATATATCGGTTGCTCTACATAGTCTAACTACAGTGTTTATATTTGAACACAAACCATATGATTACATCACTTGTCAGAGACCTAATTTGTATTGTGTTGTGGAGTACGTAACCTACTTAGTGGGAGTTATAGCTCACTGTAATGTCTCCCAAGTGGCCTCCTTAAGCTAAGGAGTGTCTCTGTGTGTGTGTGTGTGTGTGTGTGTGTGTGTGTGTGTGTGTGTGTGTGTGTGTGTGTGTGTGTGTGTGTGTGTGTGTGTGTATCATAATCATCTACCTCTAAGGCAATGCGAACCACCAATCATTAAACTTCCAACACAGCAACACCCACATATTTTCACAGTTTTTTGTCTCCCTTGTTCTGCCGCAATGAAAGAGACACAAACAAGTAAAACAGAGCTTATAAAGTTAGACTTTTTTGTATTGCAACTGTATTATTTAAATTAAATCATATATTATTATTATTATCCAAGTAAAGCACTATACAAATACAGGCCATTTACCATTATTTTGTACGGTCTAAGTCTTCAGTGTTATGATATGCTGCAAAACCATAGAATTTCTAAGGTTAACGAAATCTCCTTTTGAAGAGATCATCTTTTAATCCGGTATCTCTGCAGCTGTGCAAGCCAGACACTGTGAAATCCAGTCATCTGTCTTACAAAATCCATGCTTTTGCATCTGCAAATCAAATCTATCTATTAACTGTACCATGAAGACAGCAAATGAGCTACTCCCGAATGGCCTCCACATGTCTATCACCTAATGGATACAGAGGACTGCAATATTCTCCACAGTATCCCAGGACACTCTGTCCAGCTGATGCAGCAGCTGTTATCAGAATGGAGCGGATGCATGTAACCAGCACAAACGCCGGAAGGATGTCACCTGGGCCATCTGGCTTATCAGTGGCACAGCTCAGTGGTTGAAGTCTTGCGACTGTGCAAACGCAGGGTAGACTTAGTGTTCCATAAATTCATGACAGTCTTAGTACCAGCTCTCGTTGTCAAATGAGTTTCACTTAGCTTTGGAAAGCTGACAAAGTGCTTTAAGTAGTGTTTTTATTAATTATATAGTGATAAAGAGCATTTTTACTCTAATTTATTTTATTAAAGCCTAAGTGACACATTAAATTAAAAAAAAAGAATCCTGACTGGCATCTGTTATTTATTCCTACCTGGCCTCACTATGCTTCTAACTGCAAATGTGTCTCTGTGTCTTGTATTTGGATGTTTTTTAACAATGTGATGCAGCAATTGCATTATTCATCTTGATGCTCTTCTAAATCTAATTAACAATTGCCCAGGCTTTGTAGACAGTGGGATGAAATATACACACATAACTCTTTTACCAATTAGTTGTGAGAGACGAAACAGGGAGGAGCAATAAAAAGATGATGAGATCACAAAAGACCGTTTTATGTTCTTTAAATCACCTTAAAGGGTTTAAGTGACATCAGGGTGACATAATGAGTTAGTAGACAAGAGGTAATGCTTTTGAAAAGAGCACATGTAAATATTAATGAGGCTCTTCCTCTGACTTAAGCCCTTTTAATATCATAATAACCACTCTAGTGTTGTGACAGCTAAGTTAGGAATAGTAAGTCAAACTGTACAACCATTGCAGCAGTTTTGTGTTAGATGACAATTTTGCTCTTAACTGATTTTTTACTTTTACTTTGTGTACCTTTTTTTTAGCTTTTACTTTAAACATAAAAACTGTCTTACTGTCTCTGGTTCTGATGGGAGCTCATTAAAAACTAATGATCTTTTACCACGCTAATGAAAGTTTATATCTTTACATTTGGTATTAAATTTCAGGTTTTCTCAGCTTATGTTGCGTCAGTTTAACCATACTTAAATCTATTATCCATAGCAAAGGATCTGGAATACACAGTGTTTAACACGGTGCTAAGCAATATTTTTAGACAACCACCCAATGTAAGGTTCACGGCACAGCTGCCCTGATTTAATAATATTGGTAATTATCAATATTTTTTTTTTTTACGTTCCAACATACACAAACACACACAAGATTTTTAATATTGAAATATAACTATTTTTGTTATCCATGAATTTTCAAATTCACTGTTTTACAAAACAGCTGAAAAAATAGTAAAGAACGTTGTTATTTTTCATTCCGATGCTAATTACAGTTATTTACCTGCATTCCTGAACAGCACAGTAGTTTTATTGGTTGAATGTTAATCTTTTTTTTGTTCCTTTTTTTTTTTTTTTCAAATTTGGGTTTAAAAGCATAAATTCAATTTCTTATTTGCCTGATAAACAACTATATTAGTTTGAAAGTTTTTGACAAATTTGAATAATATAAACAAATCAATTCTGAAAGGTGATCTAATCAATTTATTAAGCACTGTGTAACCATGACACGTGTGCACTGACAGTTATGTACCAGCTGCAAGCACATAACCGTCCCACAGAATCCAGAAATCCACTGACAGTTCACTGCATTGCCCTTGTAAGCGTTATTGAATTAAATAGAACTTGCCAGCAGCTTTTCCATACCCTGATACAGCACATCATCAAAAATCAGTTTGGTTTAACAAAGTTAAGTCATTATTGAGAACATGCACAGACATACCATCAATTATTCATAGTAAGTTACCTTAAAGAGCTCCTTAATTTGCATAATGGGCTATGATCATAGCTCTGCGTTACTGTGCACTGAAGATATATTTTAGCCAAAGGAATAGGTGAGGGCAGGATGGGAAGCTGCTTCTTCTTTTGAATTTATCTTTCACTCTTACTCTGTATTTATCACTCTCTCCACCCTTGCTGTGTTTGGAATCACATGTCACATCAAATAAGGCTATCTGGCTTGTGCAGCTTTAGTGTGTGTGTGTGTGTGTGTGTGTGTGTGTGTGTGTGTGTGTGTGTGTGTGTTTGTTTATACTTTTACTACTCAAATTATAGGGCTATTCCTCTGTTTGGCGAGGATAACCAGTCTTCCTGTCCTCTAAAGTGACGGGAACGTGACTGTTTGGCTACTTGTAAGCATATGTATTCTGGCTAGAGTGAAATTCACAGCCAACACCAAATGCCCATTACACTGTTCCCTAGTTTAACTTCAGTGTTCAGAATCAATAGTAGTAGATAGTTTATAATAGAAACTGTATAATTATTTCAGACCTTTCTTCCTTATAGCATCTATTAAAAGAAATGACATATTATATTTAGGGAGTTTCTTTGACTATTAATTCAGCATTACCATGTATTAAGTGCCTATTACATACATATTGCGCTAACGTGTTGAACTATTAAGAAATATGAAATATTCAACATATATCTATGAAAAACTCACTTTTTTGTGAAGTCAGTATACTTTTTATACATTTGACTTATTTCATGGTGCTGCACAAGCATATTGTCTGTTACACATACATTTCATTCCCAGTGAGAGCTGTATTGACATTTTAATTTCTCATATATAGACCTACATTTGGCAGCATACCTGATAAGTTTTTGTGAAAGAAAAAAAAATCCCACATTTTATATTTATCACATAGTGGGTGAGGTGGTGTATATTGCTGCAAAATGTTTATTTCCATATTTGACACCACTGTGGGATTTAGCTGTTTAGAATTTAAGAGGTCTGTAAATCACACAAAAGCAACTTGTAATATTGTTATTATGATGAGATTACATTATTCCCAGTGGTGTCTTCTGTTAGGTCTCAGCATCAGTAACTGTTTTAGTAAAATGATCTGCATGAGAGAGCATTTGTGAGAGGTGGTCAGTAAACCCCACTATCAGATTCACAACAGCAGCGACACCTAACACATAGTTTAGTCAAACACTAAAAGCAAAGTGGCATTACTGATAAATGTAAGTCCATGAATAGTTTCATATTCATGTTTTAGATTAAGACCTAAAAAATTCTCCAAAAAAGGGCAAACATAAATTCAGCTAAAAGGAAAAAAGTATCAGCTAAGTTGATTTTAATTCAAAGATTAAATAAAACTCTTTCAAACTACATATGGCCATTTAAGTTCTGTATATTTATATTTTCAACATGACTTTCTTTTCATTTCTTTCTCTTCCTCTTTTTCATCTGCGTCCTCAACCACTGCTGTCCCTAACCTCATCTACACCTCACCCTCCTCCTCAACTGATACCTCATCTCTTGACATAAGAGAATGTGCATTTTTAGCTGCAATATTGTTGCATTTACTTATTGTCAGCAGATGACTTATAGTAGATGGTAGAACAGCTCCACTACCAATTGGAAGGTCAGAGGTTTAATCTCCAGCTCCTGTTAGTCTGCATATTGAAGTGTCCTTGGGCAAGATGCAGAACTCTGAGTTGCCCCTGATGCATCCATGGAAGTGTGTGAATGTTAGATTAGAAAAAAAAATCACTCATGTGAAAGTGTGTGTCAATGAAAGAAAGGAAGCACTATGAGTAGAAAAAAAACATTTGAAAGGTACAAATCCATTAGTTTGCACAAGCAACCCACTGAAGAGAGCAAGCTGCGTCAGCTGGTTATAAGCTAATGCTATCCTAGCTAACGTTAGGCTTGAGCTTGCTTGAGTGTCCTAAAAAACATACTTTCCCAGTTTGATTGCATTTTCACATCATATGAGAGTTTATTCGCTAATTGCCCAAGTTTGACAGGACAATAGTTTCCCTTCAGTAACACTGACTAGTAGTGGCTAACACTGCCAGCAAAAACAGCTGCACTTACCAACATAAGGGATATCCTCTACATTCACTCATTGAAGTTTTAAAGCCACCTCAAGAGTAAGGCGCCATGGATGCTTCACACTGGCCATGTTGACACCTGAGACAGTGAACTAACAGACTTTTTTTACTACAGATGAACCCTGGACAGCCTTTGGTCTGAATCAAGAGTAAAAATGTAATATACTGTAAAACATATAATAAGCAAATATCAATTTTTCATTCCTGATTTATTGTTTGGTGTTGATATGTTAAACTATGACGTGCACAAAATTTCTTTTATATAAGACCATCCTTGGCCAATATGGTAAATGCAGAGCAGATGACGGCCATCAAAGGTTACAGAGGCACTGCCATGCTGATGATACACAGCTGTATTTTGCTCTCCTACCTCAGTAAGTGCTTCACTGCCATTGCTAATTAGATTTCAGATTCCATGTTTTTATTTTAAAACCAGGCAACCATGTTTTTCAGGTTGTAGCTCCAGTAACTCCTAAACTGAAACAGCCTTCCTCAGTCCATTGGCTGACTCAGTGGTTTGTTTAAAAAAAGCTGCTCTTTATAGGTTAACTTTTCTTTAATTTCCACCCATTGATGTAGTACAGTTACCTTACACTTATGTATGATTTTATTAAAACTTTGAAGCACTTTGTGTGTTTTTAAAATGTGCTTAAAAAAAGTTACTAATAATTAGTATGAAGTTTGTCTTTCAAACAAATCCAGTCCCTGAAAAACCTGCATGGATTTGACCAGTCTCAGTTGCTTGAATAATTTGAATTAAAAAAATACAAAATTGCGTGAAACCTGCATTTTTTAAAGTATTAAAACAGTACCCACATCCTTTTAAACCCACATCCTGACATAAAAAAAACCCCCACATAATATTCAATATCAGTACTTATGCTATGAATTGATAGCTCTTATTTTTTTGCTAATAAAACCTACTTAAATGAGAAAAAATAGAGTGTAAGGCAAGAGATGAATAGAGGAAGGACTTTTTTTTAAAAAGGGTGCTTTATTCGTGCTGCATTACATGCATTAATCCATATTTTTCCTTATTTCTTCAGTCTCTCTCTCGCTCTCTCTCTCTCTCTCTGGGTCTGATTGCATTTGATGTTTTATAATTTCCACTGTAAATAGAAACTCCACCTTATATGCATATTCTTTATTATCTACGATATATAGTCTGGATATTGGTGTTGTGGCTACCAGGAGTAACACTGGCCTGAATCTGGTACAATGGCACTCGTTTTATATTTATCAGGACAATGCAACAAAAGTTTATTGTCTAGTTCTATTGTGACAAAACTGTTAGAAGCACTTTTTATCTGCTATTTTTTTCTAATGTATTCAACTCACTTCCTGTATATTACCATTTATCTCTAGCTGTTCTTGAATTTCATTCACTTCTAGTCCTATTTGTTGACTGATATTTTAAACAGTTGCATTAGCTGCTGTTTAATACAGCAGGTCCAATTCTTTTATTGTGGTAGAGGGAAACAGAAAATAGCCATCTCATGCTTAAATAAAGGGAAACGATTGCATAAGAAAAAATAAAATATAAACCATGTTGATCCAGTGCACATAGACATTCCTCTACACGAAGCACCTGTCATGGTTTGTCCCTGTTCATAAGCAGACCCATAATATCACAGGTCAGCACAGTTATCATTTTCACAGTGGCAATACCTGCCATCATCATGAGACTAAATTGTGTAATATTTAGCCAGTGTACACTGAGCCAATGTCATGTGATTCTGTCAAGATGCTACTTGAAGTGTAGACATTGCCTGCGGAGCTGTGAGGGAGTGCACATGTGTTAAAAATGTAGTTTATTGAAATGATGAATTTTGGGGGGGCTCCCAGGTGAGCTGATGCATTGTTCTCCTGTTTGGCCTCTGTTCAAGGAGGAGGTTATTTGTATGTGAGTGTCAGTGCAAATGTGTACGTGGAGCTTGACAGGAAATGTTTAAGGCAAAACAAAAGCAAAATAGATGATGACAAATGAATCAGTTGAAGACGGACTGAAGCTTTGGAAAGTCAGAAGGGAGGTGTGTGTGTGGGGGGGGGGGGGGGCTGAGTGAGCTGCTGTGTGTGTCTCAGAGGGAAAGAGAGCTTTTTCATGAAGCTCCAACCAGCTAAGCCACTTTGATAAAGTAGGAGGACTTTAGCTGTGGGCTGCGATTTGGATCGGGTGCGGGTGATGAAGCAGTTTCTCTAGTAAAGCATGTGCCTGGCAGCTGTACCAACAACAAACTGGCTTTGGATTTTGACACAAAAGTATCTCTTTTGTATCTCAAACGTTTTCTGAGTTGGACGTCAGCAAGTTATTCAGCACATACACAATCAGCTTTATTTATATTTAATGTTGTTGTGAGCATGTTTTGACTGCAGTCGTCTTCTCTCATGTTAACCTTCTGGTACAACATTCTGCCAGTAATTAAATGTATTTTTCAAGCCAAGGCATGACTTTTTTTTTTCCACTACAGCCTCAACGCAGGGAATAGACATGGAAATAGGCTGTGCTATACCAGTTAAATATTTTTAATATTGTCCTCCTCTTTGCAGTCTCTTAAATTACTTAAATTCTCTACCTAAATGCTCTTGCTTGACTCCTTTGTTCATGCTCCAGATATAAGGATTATTTTACTATCAAAGGCTCCAGCCCTCCCACAACCCTGAACTGGATAAGTAAAACAAAAAAATGGATGCGTTTCATCAAGATTGGAACTATGTTAGGTAAGCCTTTTATTGAGAAGAATTCACAGGAAATACGACAGCGTTAGCATTAGCATTTCATTTAAACAGTTGCCCTCCAGTGAAAATCACTGGACTCCATTGGTTGCTGCTTTTCACAGCGTGGCTAAGTGCAACTAAAACCAGATGATGGAAAAACTGTTTTAATCGTCTGCAGCGCATCACCACATATCACACATCTGTTTGCCAAAATCCCATCTGTAGTGCATGCAACATGAAACTGCGATTT
The DNA here is from genome assembly GCF_057382095.1 of Aulonocara sp. 'chitande type north' Nkhata Bay. Taxonomy (NCBI): domain Eukaryota; kingdom Metazoa; phylum Chordata; class Actinopteri; order Cichliformes; family Cichlidae; genus Aulonocara; species Aulonocara sp. 'chitande type north' Nkhata Bay. Next base: position 26,521,769 of record NC_141345.1, read on the forward strand.
ATTAGTAATATTTTGGCACTGATGTGCCTACTTTGATCATACACCAATTTGACTATAATTACGTTAACGCTCTGCCGTAGGAGAAGGGGAAAAATACACTGAAAGCTACATTACATAGAAGATTGCTGTGTAGGTGGGTGGAGAGGGGGAATCATTTTCAGAGTACAGCCCTCTAATCAGTATTTAACTTCAAACATTTGCTTGTGTGGCTAATTGAGGATGACAGATGAAGAGAGGCTAGCTGGCTTGCCGAGTGTAATTGGAGGCTAATTCTCTGTGATTTTTCTCATCTCAGTGGGACAGATCAGTGGTCTGGGGAGGGGAGATAATCAGGTGAACAAATCACTGTAGTCTGTCTTGAAATTCATGTTGAACTGCTGGACCTGATAAGCCAAGCTGATTACTAATGAGAGCAGTGCAAAATAACTACATGCTACATCACTGATTTTCCTTTTCTGTTTTTTCCTCCTCAAAAGCCATCTGAGTCAGACAAAAACAATGACTATGTCCCGTGAAAAGCATTGTGCTGTATTGGAAGATGCTCCGTGCTGGTTTGAATGATCATGTGTGCAAGTCTATGCACACCCCCGTCGTGTTTTAAAGTCATAACACTAATGCCAACTGGCATCCATTTTATTTTGTGGTGTGGTTTGTTGATGCATTATAAGAAATTTACAAAAAGGATTGTAGGTGAATAACTACTGTGCTTCTTGAAAAATTACAGTCCTTAAGGCTCCTTAAATATTTGCATTTTAGTCACAGAAAGAGACCAAAAGAGAAATTGGATCATTTCAAAGGAGAAATGCTTTATTTTGATTCTCAATGGCCTGGTGACAAATACACACACACACACACACACACACACACACACACACGCACATATATATATATATATAAAACCTGAAAATAATCAGTTTAGCAGGCATGCACACATATAACTGTACATACGCATTTCGGCTGCCTGTCTCTGCAGTAATATAGATACATACATTTATATATACACACACATATCTAAATTTTTTTCATACTATTATTCTACTGTGTTTTTCTTAAGGCTAAGATCCAGTGACAAATTCCTAGATCAACTAAAATGCATGTTTTTGATTTGTTTTTCATTTCACGTACGCTTATGGGCAGCTTATGAACAAAAAACAAAAATAAATCTGTGGCGATGTAAATTATTGAGAACAAAAGCCAACATTTTTAACACAGAGTAGTTGTCCCAGATGGCTCTGCATGTTGACTCATGTCCACTTGTCACATCGATAATGTTCCAGTTTACATGATCACAGTCCACCACAAGCAACGACTTATTTTTGTAAAACTTCACAAATAACAACTTTCAAGAATTAGTTCGTCTACAAAAGACAAAAAGAGGGTTGAAAAGAAAGCAAAAGAATAGAACAAAAGAAGTAATTTGAGGGAGAAGAGCTAAAGGATTTTGAGCACCTTTGCAAGGTTCTTGCAGCTGAAGGACTACACTATGATTCACTTTAATAGTTTAATTGAGGATAGTAGCAAGCACAATGGGCAGATTTACCCCTTTAATCATATTTATAGTTCATATACATCATGAAAATAGCCTCTCACGTCAGTTAGATGTTTACAGTGATGCTTATAATGAAAAATGTAATAGTAATGCAACTTTTTACGCTTCCGCATTCATACACTATCTCTGGTTATCACTAGTACTAATTTGAAAATGTTTGATGTTTTGTAGAACATAGCTGAGAATTCTTTGAGTGGGCTCATGATGGCACAGTTTCATGTATCATGGTTTGTGGCATTTGTGCCAAATGACTTCCCTCATAACCCTCGGGCAGTTACAGTGGCACTCACTGTTGATACTTTGACCCTGGGGGAAAAACTGACAGTGCACAACCCTGTGAATAACAGAAGAAAAACAAAAAGCCGAGCTTGTTTTTTGCTTTTTATAATCCTGACCTAAAGTGTTCTACCTGCAGGCTGGGAAACTACAGGCTATTTCATTGAATACTGCAGTTTTGATCTCTGGCTCTTATCGATAAAGATAAAAAGATAAAAATATGATCAGTTTGAGAGAAGCCGATGTTTTAACTGAAACTGGATATTCTCAAGTGCAAAGGGTCAGAATGAGGCTTCCTTGTAGTGATGGAGCAACTTTAAATAAGATAAAATTATCCCTTTTTATGGCTTGTGCTCAAGAACTCTTTATTCAGACCTCATGTTAAGCAGGCTGTTTTAATCTTACCAGCTTCTATTTTGGTCTGAGTTAAATAGAAACAATTGTGTTTGGTCAGTAGATAATTATTCATGCAAAATTTGAGAACTGGCAAGTATATTTTTTGGAAATGATGAAAAGTAGAAGTAGTTTGTAAGAAACAAAATTGATTTATCCAACACCCACTGCTGTTCCCATACATAATTTCTTCCGTCACTTTTTTCCTGTATCTAATTATCCCTTCTCTTGCGATTGTTATTCACTTTAATTTGGTCGCTCGCTCTTGTCTGGCTTATTATCCTCCACTCTGCACTGTGTTTCAATTTGTCTTCTTTTCCTTGAGGTACTTCCAGTTTTTTCCCTTTACCAGTAGAAGGACAATTGTGAATCAACATAGTTAAGACCTGTTGGGTTTAGCTGTTAATTATTTGCATGTATTTCACACCTAGTTGAACAAAATGGTTTGCTCATTATTATCTCATCGCTCTTTTGTTTCATGTGCACTTTTTTGAATCTTCATTAGAGCAAACAAGCACTGTAACCATCTGCCCAGTTTCTCATTTCCTCATTTGAATTCAGGCCCTAACACAATGAGTATGCATATTTATGGAGCTTTTGGCTGAAGATCTATGAATAAGCTGAGAATCTGTTGCTTTTTTTCTAAACCCTATTCTGAAAACATATGAGATATGTCATTATGTTTACAGTGGGTCTCTTGTACTGCTTAATAAGCTTGTTTACATTGTAAATAAATGAAATCTAAAATGTTTCCATCAACTGTAAATTTAACTCCCAGATTAAGTGTTTTAGTCTTCCTACATTTATATTGACCTTACTGTTAATATTTAGAATCGACCAAGTTTCTGCACATGCTCACTGTCTTGATAAAAATGCCAACTTGAAAAATGAACTTGTTTATCCTTAGTAGAGGCATGTTAGAGTTGATCCAAACTGATCCAATGTCTGAGAAATATTAATCACGTTTGTGCATGATCTAATTCATGTGCATCTATGCATGTAAACATGAAAAAATGGTCTGATCGGTCATTCCAACCTGCAGTGGTGGTAAGAAATGCTGTCCATGTATTTCTTTCACATCTTTGTTACTGTGGACAATACTATATCACCACCACTCTCCACCTTGATTTTACTGTTTATCATTACAGTGGGTGACAAGATGACTATTTACTTTGAGTATTTTTCTGTAACATAGTGCTTTGTGGTCATCGTTGCCATCAGCAACAATACAGAGGCATGGAAGCGAATGGATGGATGGATGGATGGATGGATGTTTAAAAAGTTGCAGAACCTTTTTACAGGACCTTTGAAACCTTGAACTATTTGAATTCTTGTACAGTCTCTGTGATATTTTAAATATAACGATAACAATGTTTAATACCATTATGTTGCCATGGTGATGGTCTGCTGGCTAGCAGATTTTATTTGACATTCAGCTGAGCATGCCTGTAGCAACTACAGCTGGTCTTTTGTGTGTGAATGTGTGGGTTTGACAGTCTGTTAAATGAATGTAATACTTCACACTTAGGGACAGGGTAGCTCCGGCAAGCAAACGTCAACCATGTGCATAGAGAGCGAAGTGAGAGAGATGAGGCCTTGAACTGAAGTTGTAGTTTCAATGTTTGTGTAAGAAACTGTTATCAGATAAGGTCTTCAATTCCTAGCTGTAACTCTGTTATCACAAGATTGATCATATCTGTTGCAGGACCATTGCACTGAGCTTCATAAGAAAGGTCACACAGCAGCGGATGTGTTGGCCCAAATGATGAGACCAAATACGTTCTACACTTTAAAATGTTTTAAACTTAATAGAACATTTTCTTTTTGATCACCTTCTTCTCAAAAAGTCCCAACATGGACATGTGGGCAGCAATCCCACACAGACACAAGTTAGACACAAGCAGGCTTATTGGTGCACACAGCTTTATACACAAACACACACTTAACGTAAACCTACACCAAATACAAAAGTGGCTACCCTTGCTCTCAGCTCCACGGGCATGACTGACTGGCTGCTGCAATTCAGGTTGGAGCAGCCACCTTGTAGTCATTAAAATGTCAGTTGTTTCTTGACATTTACTTCCTTTCCTATTTACCAGCAAGCGAAAAGCATTCTCAAAAAAATCTGATACGCATGCTGCAAAAAAGTGAGAGAAATATGCAAGGACATTTTAAAAAGTCACTTATTCTTTTTGCTTTCTACTCAGTGCCATGTGGATTCCAGTGTCCCGCTTAATAATGTCCTCTATGAGCTTGTACTGCTTTCTTTCAAAGTCAAATTATGTTTTCATCACCCGCATTATTTTCTGCTCTGTCCCATCAGTAATGGTTGGATAGTTGTCCTGAAAAGGTCTTTAACCCTAAACAAACAGATGAAAAGACACGAGGGGAGGAAGAGTCCTTTGAAGCAGATATGAGTGGAGCTGTCAGCAAGGCAAATTTCACTCAGCATGCCCAGCAGATTTATGAGTTTGTGATTGTAATGCATTATCTGGTGAAGGCAGCCAACATGACAATTGCAAGCAGAAGATAGTGTCCCATTATCATGGGAAATCCAGAGGAGCACATGAGAGTCAGACTGGGCAAGGAGACACAACTAGAATGCACACTATACAGAAATTCACACACAGAAAGACATGTGGCTGCAGCCACTGGTAAGCATGGAGTTTATACATTATGAGTCATCTTATTCTCTACACAAGCTACATTTGCAATAAGATGTTCCTGTGTGGTGTAGGGGTCAGCAACCTTTACTATCCAAAGAGCCATTTTAAGCCATTTCTGATAAAGAAAAAAACTGGATGGAATCTCAAAACATATTTAGTAGGGATGTAAGATAATATCGATACATTGAAATGTCGCAATATTTTGTGCAATGATACTGAATCGATATTTAAAATCAGTGTTATCAATTTTTTTTAAATTGAAAAATTACATGCATTTACTTTTTATTTCTTTTGTATGTTGCAATTCAAACTCCGGCCACTTGTTTGCAGTTTTTACCACCTTTACTATGATGGAAAAACGAGGTCTCGTGATAACTGTAGAAGCATCTGTCAAAACCAACGAAGTAGAACAGTGGATGTGTGGCCAATTGTGCTAGCTAACTGATGACTGAAGAGGAGAGGATACAGCCGGCCCCAGCAGCTTTCAAAGATGATGTGAGGACTTATTTTGGATTTAGGACAAAAGAAGGCAGTAAAGACTGTGACAAGAGCTATGCAGTCTGTAAAATCTGCACTGCCATAGTCAAATCTCATGTGCTACAAACCCGAGCCATGCATGATAGTCACATTGCAGCGTTACTAACTGACGCTGTGGCTGAATGGGGATTGAATGCAAAGGACCTTGTTGTTGTTACCGATAATGCACCAAACATGGCTCTCGTGGCTAGACTTGCAGGCATGAAGCACATACAGTGGGGCAAAAAAGTATTTAGTCAGCCACCGATTGTGCAAGTTCCCCCACTTAAAATGATGACAGAGGTCAGTAATTTGCACCAGAGGTACACTTCAACTGTGAGAGACAGAATGTGAAAAAAAAATCCATGAATCCACATGGTAGGATTTGTAAAGAATTTATTCGTAAATCAGGGTGGAAAATAAATATTTGGTCACCTCAAACAAGGAAAATCTCTGGCTCTCACAGACCTGTAACGTCTTCTGTAAGACGCTTTTCTGTCCCCCACTCGTTACCTGTATGAATGGCACCTGTTTGAACTCATCATCTGTATAAAAGACACCTGTCCACAGCCTCAAACAGTCAGACTCCAAACTCCGCCATGGCCAAGACCAAAGAGCTTTCGAAGGACACCAGGAAAAGTATTGTAGACCTGCACCAGACTGGGAAGAGTGAATCTACAATAGGCAAGCAGCTTGGTGTGAAAAAATCAACTGTGGGAGCAATCATCAGAAAATGGAAGACATACAAGACCACTGATAATCTCCCACAATCTGGGGCTCCACGCAAGATCTCATCCCGTGGGGTCAAAATGATCATGAGAACGGTGAGCAAAGATCCCAGAACCACACGGGGGGACCTGGTGAATGACCTGCAGAGAGCTGGGACCAAAGTAACAAAGGTCACCATCAGTAACACACTACAACGGCAGGGAATCAAGTCCCGCAGTGCCAGACGTGTTCCGCTGCTGAAGCCAGTGCATGTCCAGGCCCGTCTGAAGTTTGCCAGAGAGCACATGGATGATACAGCAGAGGATTGGTTTCATCTGACCACATGACATTCTCCCAAAGTAGAACTTTTTGCTATAAACTCAACTCGTCGTGTTTGGAGGACGAAGAATACTGAGTTGCATCCCAAGAACACCATACCTACTGTGAAGCATGGGGGTGGAAACATCATGCTATGGGGCTGTTTTTCTGCCAAGGGGACAGGACGACTGATCCGTGTTAAGGACAGAATGAATGGGGCCATGTATCGTGAGATTTTGAGCCAAAACCTCCTTCCATCAGTGAGAACTTTGAAGATGAAACGAGGCTGGGTCTTCCAACATGACAATGATCCAAAACACACCGCCCGGGCAACAAAGGAGTGGCTCCGTAAGAAGCATTTGAAAGTCCTGGAGTGGCCTAGCCAGTCTCCAGACCTCAACCCCATAGAAAATCTGTGGCGGGAGTTGAAAGTCCGTGTTGCTCGGCGACAGCCCCAAAACATCACTGCTCTCGAGAAGATCTGCATGGAGGAATGGGCCAAAATACCAGCTACTGTGTGTGCAAACCTGGTAAAGACCTATAGTAAACGTTTGACCTCTGTTATTGCCAACAAAGGTTATGTTACAAAGTATTGAGTTGTATTTTTGTTATTGACCAAATACTTATTTTCCACCCTGATTTACGAATAAATTCTTTACAAATCCTACCATGTGAATTCATGGATTTTTTTTTTCACATTCTGTCTCTCACAGTTGAAGTGTACCTCTGGTGCAAATTACTGACCTCTGTCATCATTTTAAGTGGGGGAACTTGCACAATCGGTGGCTGACTAAATACTTTTTTGCCCCACTGTACAATGTTTTGCACACAGTCTGAATCTCGCCTCACAGAAAGCACTGAAAATACAATACATGGTGCGACTTCTCGGGAGGATCAGATGTGTAACAGCCTTTTTCAGGCGCAGCACCACAGCTAGCAATCAGTTGAAGCAGAAACAGTGCCTCCTTCAGCTACCAGCTCACAGATTGATCACGGACATAATTACAAGATGGAACAGCTCCTATGATATGATAGAACGATTTTTAGAACGGCAACCAGAGACAACCAATCTGTGCAGCTCTGCTTTCTGCAGAAGTTAGGAAGAGTGAAAAAGAAATTTTCACATTAAGTGAGTCTGACATCACATGTGCAGAAGAAGTTGTCAGGGCACTCAAGCCTATGAAGGACGCCACCCTGGTGATGTCAGAGGAGAGCATGCCAACCCTGTACATCATTGCTCCTATTCATGTTAAGCTTGTGATGGGTGCACAAGAAAGTTTTGATGATACACAGACAGTAAGGAACATTAAGACTGCCATAGCAGAATATCTGTGAAAGAGATATGTAAATGAGAGGACACTATGGATGACATCAACTGTTGATCCTCGGTTTAAGGACCTGCCCTTCCTGTCTGAAGCAGAGACCAGTGAGACCTATTCCAGACTGTTGGACACTGTGGTGACTGTGATAAATAAGGAAAAAAATCTAAGGAAATAAATGAATGAATTTACTTGGAAAAATTCAACTGGAGTTATAAGCAAGTGAATAAAGTTTTAAGAAAATATATATATTGATGACATTTGTCATCAAATATTAGTGCAAAATAGGGTGAATCTTGGATTTGAATTGTGTGCAGATCAACAATGGATAATATAACGAGTGCAGCAGCAAGTATGACCGTGCAGAATTTAAAGTGTGGAATTACTGACCTAACTTTGAGTTTGATTCCGTAAAAAGTTACAAAAACATTAGCGTCCGCTGTTCACTGCGTGGGAAGAAAACTTCTTTTTACAGTGAAAAAAACCCCTAAACTTCCAAGCAAGCACCGACAGTACGCTGCCACGGGAATGTGAAACTCCCAGATCCTTCCCCTGACCGCTACGACACACCTGCACCAGGGCAAACCTCCGCCTGCCCCACTCCTGCTATACAGGTGAAAATAGAGCAACAGGACTGCTGAGTCTTTTGATTTTATTTATTTTCTGCTGTGTTTTACGTGCATTTATTTGAAAGACTGAGTGTAAACACAAAAAACTATTTTATTTTATGTGCTGGAATATGCAGAAAATAGGTTTAAATGTTAAACAAATTTCTTCCAGTCAGAGAATGTTGCATATAATTTAATGTTTGCTTCAAGCGTAAAGTTAAAAGATTAAAACTAATAAAAGTAGTTTAAAAAAGAGAGTTTTTCATTTGATTACATTTTATATGATGGATTATACAGAAAAAAATAGAATTGGGCTGAAAGATCTATTGCTTTATTACCTATTCAGGTTGTAAATCATTTTTTTAAAGTAACTAAGTAACTAAGTAGCTAATTACTTATGAAAATAAGTAATCAGTAAAGTAACAGGATTACTTTTTGGGGGAAGTAATCAGTAATTAGTTACTGATTACTTCCCCAAAAAAGTAACTTGACCAACACTGATTAGTATACATATGTCTATTTTAAAATAGAATAAAGCAATGCAGGCACTTTAACTCCTAGTTTAAGACCAGGTGAGTTGGAGAAGATGTGCATTCTAATATGTGTTATATGAAATGAGTCAAATCAAAAGTAGCCTACTTTGACAATAAATAAAACATACAGAGGCCTAATAGATTTAGAGATAGTAAAAGTTTTTAAAAAAGGCCAGGACCTTTATGATCTTGACTGATAGCCAGATGCATACGATGCTAAATAAAATAAAAGTGTTATAAAACAACAACAACTGATTTGTTTTCATATTTGTTGTCATCAAGGTGTTTAGACATGATCAGGATTGACAATTGTTGTTCTGTTCCCACAAAGTTGGGAATATTGTGCCAACTTTAACAGCTACAGTTCTCCCAGCAACTGCCAAACCCAGAGTCATCCATCAGATTCCTAGGGGTTGTGAATCTCTTGATCATAATACTTCTGGCTGGCGATGTTGAGCGAAACCTTGGACCTGTTTCAAGTCCTGTGTTACGGTTGCAGCAGCTCCCTGGGCTAACACCACCACTGCTACCTGGGCTACAGCAGCTCCCTGGGCTACAGCAGCTCCCTGGGCTAACACCATCACTGCTACCTGGGTTACAGCAGCTCCCTGAGCTAACACCATCACTGCTACCTGGGTTACAGCAGCTCCCTGAGCTAACACCACCACTGCTACCTGGGCTACAGCAACTCCTTGGGCTACAGCAGCTCCCTGGGCTAACACCATCACTGCTACCTGGGTTACAGCAGCTCCCTGAGCTAACACCACCACTGCTACCTGGGCTACAGCAACTCCTTGGGCTACAGCAGCTCCCTGAGCTAACACCATCACTGCTACCTGGGCTACAGCAGCTTCCTGGGATAACACCATCACTGCAGGTCCCAATTACAACTAAACCTAGTAAATCAACACAACCTATCATACCCATGCGTATACAGAGGAACCCTGTGTTTAAAAAGCATCAACCCTTTAAGTTATTTCGGACTCTTAATCAAGAGTGACTCTTAATCACACCACCACACAGTACTGACCCACACATATGGTTCTTACACACACACTGGACTTTCTGGACTTTGGTTTTGCACAACACTGGTCACTATATTCTTCATTTCCGGTTAATACTTGTACAGCTGCTGTTATTGTGTATATATTTATTTAGATTTAGATTTCTTCATACATTCTTATATAGTTCTATATTGTGTATTTTGTTGTACAGTTATTTTATTTTCAACTTTAATTTATATATTTTATCTTATTCTTTCCCAGTTAAATTTACCCTTCATTCTAATTTGTGTTGTACAGTTATTTCATTTTTAACCTTAATTTATATTTTATTCCTTCCTAGTTAAATTTACCCTTTTAAATTTTTCATATTTATTTCCTATCTTATTCATAGCCTTTTCCTTTTTTGTTTTCTTTAGGTCACGAGCAGTTGTCCAAGCATTTCACTACATATCGTACTGTGTATGACTGTGTACGTGACAAATAAAATTTGAATTTGAATTTGAATTTGAAGCTAGGACTATATGGGATCCACAGTGTAAAGACAAAGGGCTCCTAGGTGGCCATCTGAACATACGCAGCATGGCCCCTAAGAGGGAACAACTAGAACATCTCATTAATTCAAATGTTGATTTCATGGGAGTTTCGGAAACTTGGCTCAAACCCTCTTCTCCGCAAGAACTGGTAACTCTACAAGGCTACAATGTCTTCAGAAAAGATATTCATCAAAGAAAGGGGGGAGGGCTGTTATTGTATATGAAGGACTCTCTAAAATGTACACAAATAATCTGGCCCAATGAAATCTCTATTGAATGTGTTGGATTTAAAGTGTCACTCTCAACAGAAATGTAATTTACTGTTTTATGTCTTTATCGCCCACATTTGGCAAAAGTAGATTTTTATGACCAATTCAAGGCACTTCTGAATTCTTGCGACTTCAACAATGAACTTATCCCATGAAAAGCGACAGAAAGAAACTAAAAGAAATTACAGATAATTTTGGTTTAACACAAATGATCAGTGATCCCACCAGAATAAAAAAATTAGAATTCTAATAGACCTGGTGTTTTCTAACAAACCGGATAGAATGATAAAAACATAACTTTTTGACTGGCTTGTCTGACCACAATGCAAAGCTGACTAAAAAGCGACTGAGATGTGTCAGTAAAAGCATGACTATAAAAAAACATTTATTCCAAATAGTCAAGAACAACATTTAATGGCAGCTCTAAATAATTTTGATTGGACTAGCATACTATCCTATGATGACACTAATAAATGTTGTGATCTATTATACTCTGCTATTAAAGGGGTCTTGTCACAGTCTCAGAAAGAGAGCCATTTAAAGAAACAAGTTTATTCCTTGCCTTGGATTAATACTGAGTGTGAACAGCTTATGAGACTCAGAGACCAGTTACTTAAATGAATTGTTACAATCTGGATTAAATACCTATCGATTCAATTTTATATCTGCAAGGAATAAAGTCACACAAACTTTGAGAATGGCAAAAGCAAATTTTTTCATGACTGTAATTAATAGTGCCAAAGGAAATTGTAAGCTAATTTGGGAAAATATTAAGAAACTCCTTGGTAACAGTAAGCATAATGCTGATAAAGACCTTGAACTTAAATTTGTCAATGGACTGGTATCAGAGCCTCTCAGACTAGCTACTAAATTCAATGATTTTTTCCAAAGTACCATTACTGAAATTGCACAATTGTTTTCTAATTCTTGTGACCCTCAACAAAATATTGGGAATACCGACATCAAAGAGGATGTTTCTTCTCAAGATTCACAGTTCAATATTCAGAAAATTACAGAAAATGAAGTAGAAAATATAATCTCTAAATGAAGAAGTTCTAAAGCAAGGGATGAGTTTGGATTTGATACCAATTTCTTGAAGCATTATAAATCTTTTCTTTTGGTGCCTGTGACCCACCTTATTAATTTATCAATCACGCAGGCAGTCGTTCCTCTGAGTTGGAAGGTGGCAAAAGTTACACCAATTTATAAATCGGGTGATAAATCAGACCCTGCTAATTATCGACCTATTAGCATATTACCCATCTTTTTTTTTTGTTTTGGTTTTTTTGGTTTTTTTGCCTGTCCCGTTTGGTTCTTTTGCCATCAGAATTGTTGTCTAAAGGCAAAGAAAGATGCCCAATGGATTTACTTTACCAAATGGACCATCCCAGCCTTGCCGTATTGGTCTATTTGATTCACCTTTGCTTTTATTGTTTATTTTATTTTCATTTGCTGAACATGGGACAGACTTGACTGGGGGAAAAAGAAAGAGGGAAAGAAAAAGAGCGGGGAAGAGGGACGGTGATAAGGGGCAAAAACCAACAAAACAAACAGACAAAAAATACATATATCAATTACCTGGATCACCTGTTGACAAAGAAAAAAGAGAAAACAAGCAAAGAAAAAAAGAGTAAACAACATAATCGCGATGATCTATGTGAATATAACAGCAAATACTAAATATTAAATATTATAATAAGATCGACAGCGCACAGTGTGCTTTGAGGTAGCAACCAAAAAGGGTGTAGTTTGTGTGTGTGAGCACCCGTGTGTACACCTGTGAGCATGAACGCGCTTGTATTTAAAAGGTTCCTTCATGTAATGAACTGCTAGAGGGTGTGGGGAGCCATAGCCCCGTCCTCCTGGGCATGAAGCAGGCATGGAGGAGATCAAGGTTCCAGACATCCAGAGGCCCCAAGAGCAAAGGAGACCAAGACTCCCTATCTTTTCAAAGATAGCAGAAAAGTGGGTTGCTAATCCTATCATCGAACATCTTAATGACTCCAATCCGGGTTTGCACCCTATGCAATTCAGATTTCACACTCTTCATTCAACTGAAATGGTTGTCTGTGTTTTTGTTGAGAGAGTGAAATCTTACTTAGACAAATGCAGTTATGTTACAGCTGTTTTTCTGGATTTCAAGCATGCATTTGACACCGTGAATCATCTTAAGCTCTTGTCTAGACTGTCAACATTTAACTTTAGTAATCACACCGTTAAATGGATACAGTCTCAAAATTATCCTTTAAAAAAACACGTTAAAAAAGTAGTGAAAACTGTAAATGTTAATATACAGAACTGTAGACATATCCACACATCATTAACAGACACAGCAGCAATTACATTCCTGCACTCTATGATACTAGCTAATATTGAATACTGTATTACAAGTTGGTCCTATACGAGCTTTGCTGCTATTGGACCAATTGAAGTATGCTACAAAAAGAGCATTGAAAATATTAGATAAAAAACCTTTTTCATTTTAAATACAAGTTTCTAAATTTTACTAATTTCAAATGATTTAAATCTGCTTGTCTAATATACAAAGTTCTACATGGTCTGGCGCCTCCACCAATGAGTGATTTTATTAAACAAAAGTCTAGCAGTGTTGCCGGGTCTCGACTGACTCGAGCCACTGTTAGAGGTGATTGTGAATTGACATTTAGACGGACCACCTTTTCACAGAATGTAAATAGTGTCTCTGTATGTTTTTACTAACTTGTGTTTAACACCAACCTGCCAGAGGGTCTGCAGATGAAAATTAGCCCAAGGCTATAATCTGGCATATTTACATTTGTTAAAATGTTCATTAATATGTATTGCCTGTCTTTCTAAATAAAATTAAATTAAAATAAAAAACAAATAAAACCTTTCTATTTACCTAAATTTTTAAACTGATATTATTTTTTAACTTAACCCTTGTGAACTGATTATTCACAGAAATAACCCGAAGGAGAAGCTCTCACACACATCACGTCTTCCAGTCATACATACTATAATCAAAGTGTCTAGAGACACACTGAGTCAATGCAGAGCAGGGTAAAAGAGGCAATGCTGTACTGAGGAGTGAGCAAGCAGACTTCTCAAGGGGGATAAAAATCAATTAAATACTCACCAAACCAAAAGAATAGCAGAAATTTGATTCTGGCAAGGTAGTAATGTCTCTCTTCTTCTTACCGTGTGTGTGTGTGTGTGTACTGATGATAATCAATGGGATGGATAAGCTGGAGCAAGTGCTAGAGAAGATACAGTCAAGCTGCTGATGCAGTTGAAATTTCCTGATATGCACAAATAGCAGAGTCAGGGCCTACAACAATGAGCTATGAATCAATGGGAGTCTGACTGTGGTGTGTAAACAGTGCCGAACTGGACATTTATAGACGTAAATAACACAACAACACAGAACAAAAGAAAGCTCATTCATAATTGTGCGAAGGACATTAGCCAGGTTGTGACAAACAAATTTTCAGTCGGTTGTGTATCTGATTTCGGAGTTCAGCCCCAAAGCCATGTATTCTTTCTCTGGAGGAAATATAGAGCCTGCAGCCAGAATTGCTCCCCTGCCACACTGTTGTACCTTAATTAGCACAGGGCTGAGTTAAAGCATGGTGTGCTAACCTCCTACAGCAAAAAGGGGAATAACATCTGTGCCAAAGAATCAATTTTTCAACCCACTGCCCCTGTGTTTTCCGCTGATTAGAATTTTGTTAATCAAGCCTGCTCTGGAGACTATTGCAGCTGGACAACAAAGACAGGGGGAGTGTTGATCTCAGACCAAAAATGCCATTTAACATTGATCAAAGCCAATGTAACTACTTAACACAAATTCATGTCAAATCATTGATAAACAATAAAACTATGTAGTTTTTTTTCTAAATTTTCTGGAATAAATTCCAGATTTGGCAGTTTTAGCTTTTAATTGTTCCAGCTGATTTCTAAGTTTTTATATAGCTTTTTGGTAAATGTTATTGAACTCAAGATACTGAAGGGTGTCTCAGTGGATTCCTTTGTTTAAAGCTTTACATAAGGAAATTACTTAAACACATTTTACTACAGCAGCATTATATTCATTGTTCCTGCGTGACGAGCCCTGGGTTTTTTTTGAGTTGCTTTGGAGTATTTGGGTTCTTGTTAGGAGCTTTCTGTTCATTTTTTCCTCACAGTTTTTCATTATTGTTAGGTTGACACTGTCATGATCTCCTGTCCTGGCTCATAATATTCTCCTTTTCTCCTTCTTGCTTATATCTCTCGCTAACTCAGTCATCCTCTTTCCTCTCAGCCTGAAAGTCTGTGTGACAAACCACCAGATAACACCAGCATTTTGTTTCAGGGGCATTTTACACACCTGGGGGTAATAATAACACCTGCTTATAATCACTCATCAACAGCTATTTAAGTTGGAGGAATTTCTTCAGCTGGTCCCTGGGTGTTAAACTAACCACATTAGTGAGTGAATGCCTGCCTCGTTGTGCACTGCAGTTGAGCGCTTGTGTTGCATGGGACGTCAGATGTCCCATGTTTGAGTCCACCCTCACCCACTGGTTGTGCCAGATGTTCTGATTGCTGTTTTAATTGTATTATCATCCTAGTAATCTTGAGTATTCAAGTTCTAGTCATTAATTATGAAGTTTTGGATTCCTGATTTAATGCCTTCATTGTCCTAATACAGAGTTCAATTTATTGCTTTATTGTCCAGTCTTTGTCTTTTTACTTTCCTTTGTATTTCAATTCAATTCAGTTTTATTCTTTTAGTGCCAAATCACAACATCAGTTGCTACAAGAGCTTAATTTTGATAAGGTCTGGTTTGTTATTTTTGTATGTTGAGCTTTAGTTTTATCTTAATATTTGATTTCTGATAACTATGTAGTTTTCTGATAGTTTCATAAGCTCATTTTAATACTGTACACCACTAATGCAAGTTTTGCATTTCTGGTCATTAGTCATTAGTGTAGTGATTTACACATTCACCTAACGAGTTAAGGACTCCTTGTTCCAGACCTTCCCAAAGTATGGGGCCCGCCCCCTAGGGGGGGGCGCAGAGCCATGGCAGGGGGGGCGAGGTATGAAAAGGAAAAAAACTAAACGCTTGGACACTGCTAGCACGGGGCGCCCACAGAAACGCAAAGCAGGAGATGAAGCATAGCTGAATATGTTTCCAAACCAACTTCATTCTAAGCCAAAGACTAGAAAATATGGTGAAGCAAATCTTCCCTTTGGCTTCACCTGCACAAGTGCCAAGGTAGGTCTCCCCTGCAGAATTGGTTTTCCCTTTGTCGGGAGCAGTGCTGGGCTCTTCAAATCACGGACAAACAGTATCCCACATTCTTGATTTTCAGTTCACAAACACTTGTTGTAATGACTAACTACTCCTGACATTTTGGAGATGTTAGATCTGTATAGAGTAAAGTTACAATGGGATACAAATAATATCAGGCTGATCCTGCCAAATTTGTTCCCTCGGTTCAAATCACGGACAAACAGTATCCCACAGTTGTTTGTTTTTAAACCCATTTTGCACAGAGAGGCATTTTAAAAAAAAATGTATTGATAGCAATGTTGAATATTATTACACAGGGAAAAATAATAAATAATCACACCATGATGCCTCTGCCTTTGTAAATGGAGGGACTGTAACTGCGTGTAAAACCTGAAGACAGTCAGATTAACAGTAACAGTATTTCGTCTCTATCTGCCATTCTGAAATTCATCTCAGGTAAACAATAACGTGCGCACAGCGTAAAGTGAAAAAAGGCACACACCTTTAACGTTGCGTGACGAACTCTGTAAAAGCAAAAAAGGAGTTTTAAAAAAATCTCCATTTTCGGTAATTCCAAACGCCATTTATGTGTGGACGAAACAGCTGCGTTTTCAAAAATATCCGTGTAGGTGTGGACGTAGCATAAAAGAGTTAGTAGTTTATTTTCTTACTACCTGCAGATTACTTGTATTTGCTTAATTGTTTACTAAATGTTTGAGGTGTGAAATAAACCGCAATGGAGCAAAATATGGGTGTGTGTGGTTGGAGGATGTGTTAGTGCGTGTGCACGCGGGTGGGGGGGGACACATTTTTCATGTAAAACAAAGGGGGGCCCAGCAAAAAAAGTTTGGGAGCCACTGCCTTGTTCAATCCTGGGAGGACACAAATTCCCTTACGGTTTGTGTTACAGAAGGACATCTGTTGAGAAAATCTGCCAAATCAAATATGTGGAGCTACCTTTTGTGGTGAATAAGGAAGCAGCCAAAAGCAGTAGCTTCATTTTCTGCTTTGAGTTTATTTGTTCTCTGCTGTTACCTGGTCTCTGTGGTGTAAGTGTAAGTCTTCTTTTATCCATGTTTAATTATGTGTTCTTTGGGTTGTTCCCTAATTTACTTTTCTTGGATGGTTTGGCTTCGTGTCTGTCTCTTCCTGATTGTCTGCACTTGTGTCTCGTTCCTCCAGGTGTGCCTTATCCCACCAATCCCTCCTCTCTTCCTTGTAATGGTTTCTCTTGTGTAATCCTCGGTGTATCCTCTTATGCTCCTTCACATTTCCTAGTTCACTGGATTTTAGTGTTGTTGGAGTTTTTAATGAAGTTTGGTCTTTATCAGCCTCCTATAAACACACACCTTTTGTGAAATATTCTGCCTGGAGTTTTCTGTATTTGGGTCTGCCACATCCACACTATAATCTATACTACAATGACTTTATCATCAAGTTCTGCCACTTATTGGCAAGTTATTACATAAGATGGAAAATACAGCAGTAGTTTCATCTCATCTAATTAGCTGTGTTCTTGGCATTCATGTTTGTTTTGTCAATGACTGCATGGTGCATTTCATTGTCATGGTATTGCATTTTTTCCTGTCTATGTTCAATTTATGAAATGTTATTTTCAGTATAGAAACATGAACAGAAGTTGTGAAAATGGCAGTCGTTCCCATGCTATCAGTTTTTTTTACTGTTTTTTTCTTTTTTGTTTTTGTTTGTTTTCATGTATTTGGTCGTTGAATTTTTCATCGTCACTGAACAAAAAGTCATAGTAACACTTCCATCTTTTCTGTCAGCAGAGTCAGTTTCTTCCCTCTGAAGTCAGTGTAGTATCTCTGGGATTTTGGACTATAGCTGATATCAAAGCTGACTGATAAAATGATATAAACCTTCAACTCGCTTACATGTATGAGCACACACATACAAACCCTCTCTCAAATGCACCAAAATATATTCTGCCTTAGGCATTAGTGTCAAACTCACCACACATACCACACAGGCTCACAAGTTCAACTTATGTCTTTTTATAAATCTTTTAAATGGTCAACCTTGACAAGCCTCCTGTTTTATAGAATAGCCCCCTCTTAGCTTTACAGTTTTCTTTCTTTCTTTTTTTTTTTCAAACATACAGAGTACTTCCCAGATGGTTTATGACGAGGAAGATTTGAATCCTTCGTTCTGACCTTGACTGGTTGAAACACACTATGGTTTTTGTTTTTTAGGGGAGCTCTCAATCAGTGCTGGAAGGTGTATGAGTTCAATTTCAGTGTGTGGGCTGAATTATGTCAGTGTAGTTTCAAATTTGCTGTTGATTGATTTCTTTTTTTTATTAACCATCCTTTAAGCAACATTAACTTTATTACTGTGCTATACCTTCATTTAAAAATATTTTTTAACTGCTATATTAATTTTGGCATAAAATGATTAGCATCTAATTTCTTTCATTTCATTTGACTGCTGTAAAAGGCTGGTAAAAAGAGAGGAATAGAGGGTTGATGAGGACTTATTACCAGCCATTCATTATCTTTCATGAGTGTCAAAACTATACTAATTTGGTACATTCTAGTTGGCCACTTTTTCAATTTAGGCAAAAATTCTAACCGGAGTACTAAAGATTACAACTGGAGGTCCTCCGTGCTGACAGCAGTCAGATTGTTTGGCAAGAAAATTTGATCACACTGGAGATGTTTTTTACTAACTCTTGTAGAAAAACAAAATCTTGTCATTCATATCCCACACAAACACTTTGCAATGAATTCCAGATTAAGTTTAAAATAAGAATGCGTGCAAGGCTAAGCAGTGCTAGCCAATAGATCCTCCTGTTTGGCTGTTACTCTGGGAAAAGACGAGAAAGACGGTGATGGAAGCGTGACTGGAGCTGCGATGTAGCCTATATAATATTTATATTGTACGAACGTGATAATTCTGTATATTGTAATAACGTGATATTATATTGTTCAAACATGAAAGGTATATTGTTAGAACAATATACTTTTCACTTTTCTATTTTTCGCTTCCGTACTACGCTTCCATATCCAAGGCTTTTCAATGTGGCCTCACAAAATTATCACAACTACAACAACCATAAAAAGAGTTGGATAGACATTGCTGCTCAATCACAGCTGCCTGGTCAATGTTTTTCATTAGTAATTTAGCAAAGTTGACGGTGGTGTGTGTCCGCTACTTTGAAACACTTGGGCCGCTCTGCCCGCCACAGTTTCAAACTGGTCATGTGACTGCATGGCCACATCTGATTGGTAAAAATGTTACCGGAAACTCCACTTGCTGCATGTTATCTAATGTGTTAAACTAATTATATTTTTATAAAGTAATGAGTCAAATTTTGCAAATGTAGCGGAGTAAAAGTACAGTTTCTTCTTCACAAATGTACTCAAGTAAAAGTAAAAAGTATCGTGCAAAAAAGGTACTTTAAAAGTACTTTTTTTTTTCAAAAACTTACTCAAGTAAATGTAACGGAGTAAATGTAACTCGTTACTACCCACCTCTGTAAATAAGTCATAGAAATATGATTCACTGAGGTTTGAGGGAAGCGGTGTAATGCTGAATTTCATACTGAAAAAAGCATATATTATTGTGATCATGACAGTTAATGGGATTTGTGATAGTTGGAGTGTTTATTTACGGCATGTTTAGAGCTGAGTTCCTTTCTTCTTCTCAATAATAACACCAGTATTTTATTGAAACCAAGCAGAACCAAACTTAACTGAACTGTGTTTCAGGTTTTTAGTCACATTCCTACATGGAAAATGGTACATAATTAAAACGTCTCTGCACACAGAGAGATTTTCATGCAGTTTCTCTTTTTCTTTGCTCTTTCAGAGCCATACACATGTAGGAATGTTTGATGGGTTATGTAATACTAAGTTTAATAAGTACCTCCTGCCTCACACAGCTTACCTTCAGCCAAAGACAACCCAAAGTAACTATATAAACATATGGAGCTCAGGATCTGATGGTAAATAATGTTTATAGGTCTACTGCACATCATACAGGTGAGCTGTTACAAGCAAATTTCTTGATTATGGTGTTGGCATAATAATGCAGCTCTCCTCTGGATAAGCCCTGCACTCCAGCTGAGTCTCAGTCCTCAGGACTACACACAGGCTGTATCCCAATTCAGGGTCTGCAGCCTTAAAGTACGCATTTCAAGGCCGAGTACGTCACAGCGGCGCGACGAAGGCTGTCCCAATTCAAAGGCTGCTCAAAATGCGGCCCTGAAATGCGTCCTTCAGATCCCTGAATTTTAAGGCTGTGGCAGTGTAGACTTCGTGGCCCAACATATCCCAGAATGCATAGCGCGGCGGTGGGTGTGGATAATTTTGCCGAAAAAAAACGGCAGATGAGGGGCAGCCGAAGAGTAAACTTTAAGTAAGTACTGAATATTATGTCACTTATTTATGTGCAAATGTTTAATAACGCAGAACATTAAAACATTACTGTTGGCAACATGTTGGTATAGTTATGTGACATTAGTGACGTTTGTACTAACTTGGTTTTAAAGCCTTTACTTTAAAATATACACCGTTCAATAGCTGAGCTTAATCTTACAGAGAATGATCAAAGCTCATGTAGAAAGAAAAAAAAAATGAACAAAAGATTTTCTCCTTCATTTCTGTCAAACAAAGCTGTATGACACGTTTCCAGCTTTTAGTATCATGGTTGCTAGGCAACCTGGGCAGCGCAACGGAGGCTAGACTGTCCCATTTCACAAGCCTCGCACTTCTGGCCTTAGCGGTCTTTGAGTACGCGGCCCTTGAGGATCATTGAGGCTGCGTACTGTAAGGCTGCAGACCCTGAATTGGGATACAGCCACAGTCCCCAGCAATTTCAATCAGAAGAGATTTGAAAAACACATTGATTGTCCTTCAGTCACCTCTCATTTATCTTAATTGCTGCACTGATTTTGGAATGAAACGCATGCAGAACCTGAGCTTCCACTGTATTATTTTTTGTTAGGATATCACTCGCTCCCTTGCTCTCCGTCATCAGGTGTTTTAGTTTTTATGCAACTAATCCGCATTGCTCTTTGTAGGTAATTGCTGAAATGAACAGAATGCATATTTGTATATAAATTAACATGTTGTTAGTAGATCACACAAAGAACTGAATTTCAACCACTTACACCAGCTGTAAATATTTTATTTCCTTCCTTGGAACAAAAATTATGGAGTGTCACTCTACACCTCTGTATTTAGTTGAATAGATGTGCCAGAAAAGGAAAGTGGCCAGTAAATGTATTTTTTTTTTAATGTAAATACAATAATATAGGCCAACGTGAATTGTTTTTAGTAATGTTGTTTTATGCACAACATTACTATGAATGATTCTGTATTGAGACGGAAGGTTGGATGTATTTTCTTGGTTTCCATTGTGTGCTTAATACCACGCTTGAAGGAACATGTTTAAACAGCCAGCTGATCCCAACTCTTTGAGGGCAATTATTGATTAAGACATTGGCTTAGATTTAGTTCAGCTGATTTTGTTGCTGGATGTGTAAAATAAGAATTTATTGATTAGAAAACACATTGCTGGAACAGCAATTTGTGGGCTGCTTGAGATCAATAATAAAAGATGCTTATGCTCTTCATATCTGCTTTAGTACCTCTGATGTTATTATGTATTGGAAAGGGGAGTGGATTAAGATTGATCGCAAGTATAAGAGGGTAGATAGATGCACCTTTTATGCATTAGTGATAATTTGATCCTGTACAAAGCTTTCTCGTCATCTTCTCTCTAACTGTCAACACTTTAGGTTTACTGATGAAACGGGGGATTTCTTACTCAGAGTAATCATCTGATTAAAATGCCACCACTGCTTAACTGAAAAACACACATAATAGATGTTTATTCCTTTATCAGCTTGAAAAAGATGCATCATTTGCATCCAGTCTGATATTGGACAATTTCTGTGGCCACGAGAATGAAAACAGTGGTAATGTTCAATACTTAATTTGCTGGACATTAAATTGGTGCTATCACGTTATCTTCCCGGAGGCAGTCTCTGTTATTTCATCCCTTTATCATTCCTCTCTGACATCACTGGCTCCAGCGTTTCTCAGTGAAGGAGACTTTATCTCCTCCTGGTCTGGTATTCTTTGAGGTTTTTCATTTTCTCTCTTTTAGTTCTTTTTCCATTTTGTCTAGCCTCCAAGGTAAAAGAAAAGAAAAGACAGTTTTAATTTGTTTATGAAGCTCTGAAAGTGATGCTAATTTCATTTAAAAAAAGAAAAAACAAAAATATGTCCTTTGGTAATGGTGGTTAAACCACCTATTTATTTATGTTTGTTCAGTTGTTCTTTTAATCTTTATTTAATTAGACACTTTAATTAACATTAAAGTCTATTTTTCAAGAGCAGACTGAGAATCACAAAAACCCAATTAGTACACTAAAACAACAAAACCGTAGATTAAACAAGGAATTAATCAACACAGTTACAAGAATAATAATAATAATAATCATGAAGCTTTAAGGCAATTAAAAAAGCATGCTGTATGAAAGCAATATGCAGTGAAATGTTCATTTGAACCCAGTTCCACCAACTAGTTTCAGGAATTTGCTTTAAGGAGTTTTGGTACAGCAAGAAAGAAGAGACATAAATAGAAGCAAACTAACGACTGCCAAAATTACTTGTAATTACAATAATAGCTTTACTCTGAATGTTTTTTTACTCCTATTTTAAGGCTAAAAGTGTAATCTGTACATGTATGCAAAAAAATAAATCAAATAAAAAAAACAAACAAGATTTGTTGGTCCTATGACACACTTTTTTATCTTTATTATGATTGCAGTTTCCAGGAAGTGAAAAATATTTCACTTTTAAATTTTCTTTTAATAAATTCTTTAAGCTTGTGTTGCTTTTTTGGTTTCTGCTGGAAGCCTAATTCGTAGCGTTGTTGTCACTAAAGGCAGTAAGCAGTTTTTTAACACCTTGATTCAGAGACAAACAATTGCACTTCTAGCTAAATCACTGCCAGTAATGAGTGTCATCCACATTGCATTGCATTATGATATTATGTAATACCTAAGGTGAAAAAAAATCTAATTTTAATTACTTTTTTATTCCTTGCCATATAGAAAAATTGCATGATTGGCAGATTCAATAATAATATGTTGAACGGGGTCTGCTGTGAGCTGCTTAACGTCAGCAAAAATAAATAATCAAGCAGAAAGCCCCTGAACAACAAAAATAATAATTTGAAAAATAGCAGTTATTGCATGCTGGTCTTTTTGTTTGCGTTGCAGTTTGGTGAAGCTGAACAAAATTCCTATCAAATATACTTGATGCCGTTTTTCTTTTCTGCTGTCACTGTGTGTAGTTCTGTTGTCAGCACTCTACACTTTAGCTAAAATCTCTCTCTATATTCCTTCATGTTACTCTGTTAATGTGACCAGTACAATAAGTGAATGCACGGGCCTGCAACTGCTACGCTCCAAGTAAAAACCTCCTAGATTACTGAAAGAGACAGTTATAATGCTCCCATAATGCAGGATCTAATTAGTTGCTGGTACTGAAGAAAAAATAAAAATATGCAAACTTGTTGCCTTAGAAAAAATAAGTACAGTTTACAGTATAGTTTACAGTTTGCAATATAAAATAATTAGTTCAACTGACATAAACATTTAAATTTCATCAGTAACTTTATTTAAATTTTGCTTGATTAAAAATTCTATGCAACTTAATCATCACATTACATTTTGTCATCCTTGAATTTAGAGATTTCTAAATTCTAGCTCAATAACACAAATTTATTAAGTATAATAAAAATAAAAGTAAAATTAATAATTAGAATGTTTCTTGGGCTGGTTTAACAACTTTTATTTTCTGATGCAAACAAGTGCTTCCAACATGTAAATCAATACTTGATACTGATCTCATCTGTATAACACTGCATTATAATGTCATGCTAAAAAAAGGATTTCAGAACAGCAATAGAAAAAAGAGAAATCCTTGGAATTCTGAAAGTTCAGCGGACTGACAGAATAACAAACAATCACTGAGCTTCTCAGTTTTTGACGTAAAGCATATCACTTCTGTCAAACATGGTTTTACTATAGCTTGGGTGTGTATGGCTGCCAATGGAAGCAGCATACTGACATGTATTAATGATTTCAAAGCTAACAGCAGCAGCAGGATAAATGTGGGGGTATAGTAGAATATACTGTGTGCACAGATTGAAAATGTATCAGAAAGCACTGGATGGCACTCCCATGGTTCTAGGTCTTAAACCCAGGTTTGGGGTTTTTTGCTTTTAAATTGTGGTTATTCCAATGTTCACATTTTCATAGTTTTTTTTTAGTTCTAACTTATGTTAGTAATTTTATTTGTTTCCTCAGTCTCATCCTTTTGTGCCTTTCCCCTTGTCAAGTTTACCCATGTGTCTGTATCTTCCTATTTATTGTTTCTCACTTCGTTTTTTTTTCCTCCTGAGTCAAGTTTTACTTTTCTCCTCATGTCTTGTTGTCTTGCTTTTTAACATCTGTGTCATTATCCTCTTATTTCCCCGATTAATTTCATGTGTAATAAATATTCTGATTAAACTCGTGTGTATAAATAGTCCTGTCCTTCCCCTCAGTCTTTGTCTTGGTGTCTGTTTCCTTTGTATCCTCTTTTTGCAATTCTTACCTCTGCCTGTCTGTAACACACGTACTCATTCATACTTGCCCTCATTCAGAAGTACATTCAACATCAGTATTGAGCTAAACATTTAACCAAAGTAACAAAAGAAGGTTATTAAGATAAAGAGGTGGGAAATCTTCAAATGAGTCTATTTGATCTCAGTCTGACTGCGTGTTGGTTCACCTGTGCACCAGAGAGACTTCCCGTCATATAAAAGTTGAATGTGCCTGCAGTAAAAGCCTGTAAGAGAATCACCATTAAATGAAAATACAATGTGCCCTCCATTAGCTATTGCTCAAAAGCTTTAGGCAATCACTGACTGTAAAGGATTTAATATGAAGGCTGTGATAAGTACTTACTATACTACTTTAACTGTAGAGTAGCCACATACTTAGCGGTATCAGCACTATGAGTACAAATAAAAAGTCTACCTTAGTTGGTTCAATCCTGGTGGCAATGGAAACCTTAAAGCTGGAAGCTTATTAATTTAAGATAGTATCCATTTTTCTATTTTACGTTGAATATGCTGACACACAGAGATTAGAAGATCACAAAACCTTTAACAACCCAAGTATTTTCTGTTCCAGGATGAATGGAAAAGGAGTGAAGTGTGAAATTACTGAAAGTGTACGGTAGCAGATCGTTGGAGTGATCCTTGCATTACAATTGAATGGTTAATTACTAAGTCAGTGCTGCTCACTTTAGTTCAGAATTGATCAAACTCTTTGCTTCTGTCATTCTTCAAAGGCTCTACTTCCATTTCCTTTGCCCTTTCACTACACTTTCTTTCTACTTCTTTTTTCTTCTCTTCTGACCTCTCCTGTCATCTTCTTTCCTCGTCAGTTGCTGCATCTTTCTTCACATCTCACTTTTGTGATTAAGTCATGCAGTCATTTCTCCTCTCAGCTTTCTTTACTTTTCCTTTATTCAGAGTAACTCTATAATTCAGTCTGAGGCGTAAGATGACGTTTTGCATTTGGAATTTTCTGAATCTCTTGATTATTTTGGTATTTGTTTCTGAGCAGGTGTGAGTTGATGCATGCCCATCTTAAATTGCCTTTAAATGTGATACTTATCCTCTCATTCCTCTTTTATTTTCTTGCAGGGAAAGAGATGTTGGTCAGATTACATTGAGCACTGAGCCTAGACTTAAATTCATAAAAGGTTTTTAAAAATTTGAGTTTTCACTGTATGCCACAAAAAGATAGAACATTTCAGCGTTATTGGTGATTTTAAAAAGCCTTTGACAACAAACATGTGTCTCTAATTTTTACTTTTTGTATCTATTCAGCAGTATCTGCTGCCCAGATACAAACACTCTACTACTGAATAAAAAGCTGTAATTTAAAAACATTATTCATGTGCAGGCTTTTGTTCAACGATGCATGTTAACCTCCTCAGTGGAGGTCATTATGTGATTGGTTTGGTGTCTGTTTGTTTATTTTCTCTCTTAGCTAAATAACTCAAGAAAATACAAAAAAATTAATTTGCATGTGAACTTTAACAATGATGGCGTTTGAACAAACTTAGAAGTAATAAACATCTGGAATTGATTAATCAGGAAGCATTTTTTTATCACCACAAAATATTTTGCAATAAATTCTTACAAATGCATGTCACAATTCAAATAAGAAAAAATAGGATCCATCATAGGCAGACCAGATCCAGATGCATTTATGGATCCAGGGAATAAATTTATCCATGATGTACATTTTCTTTTTTTCTTTTTTTCAGATTTATGCAGACTTGGACTGCTGTCGTCTATTTATACTTCATGTGTCATTTCGTCAGGGTTAGAGGTCAAAGATTAAGAAAAGGGGCAACAAGGGATGATGTGATGATTCTGCATGATCAGAAAGAAAATATGTACACTTCTGTAGGAGTAACTTAGCATGTACACAACTGCACAAGGTGTGATCAGGTCAGGGATTAGTTGATTAGTTTGCATCAGACACCAGCTGTGGTTCAAAAACAACCCATTAGGCACCTAATGGAGACAGGGCTGCTCTCTTTTTCCAAAGTTACCAGCCACATGCTAATGATCTGTACACAGCAACTTAATCTCTAAGTAAGCAACCAAGAAGAACCTTACAGTCAAAAACATGGCCATTTTCTGAGGATTTGTCAGTAAAGTGAACATTGTTTTGTGACAGTTTACACCACTGTGCTAATATATAGGGCTGTACCTTGGCTTCCTCTCTGGTAAGCCGATAGTACATCTTACTCTATGGTCTTGTAGCTATTATACATTGGATTTGTGCACCATTAACAACTACATTTCTGTTTCATCCCCAATCTCGTCACCGTTTTACAGCAGTTTTCTTCTAAAAGTTCTCTCACCTTCATTTGTTTACTGTATGCCACCTGAGAGTGGGTTTGTGTTGTTGGTCTAGTGAAGGCACAGCAAAATGTGCTGTGCCTCAGTGCCAGATTGAGAAACTTGTGGCGATTTCTGTGGAGGAACATATGTGGAGGTGCTTTAAACAAAATCCTGTAGTTTTATATAATGAAAATAAAAAATAGGGGAAAAGGTTGTTAGTTTGTTAAGGATCAACCAAATGAAAAATTTCTTTAAAAAGTATAACACAACTAACATGGGACCATGTAATCAAGAGTCTCTGGGGGATTTGGATGGAGAAGAATATGACACACAACAAAGATCACCACGTGGAAATGCATGAAAGAATGAATGAACTGGGTAAATCCTTAGGTGTTTGTTTATGAGAATATGAACAAAATATATACTTATTATGTGTCTCAATTTGGTCTTTGCTATCCCTCTCTAGTATTTAGTCAGACGCATGCCTTTGTAATGTGTAAAATAGTATTAGTTACTGGTAAAAGTTGTGAGCATGAATTCACTACCAAAATCTACATAATCAATCTCATCCTCCTTCCTTGAATGTAAATAGGGGTGTTTTTTTTGCACTGCATATGAGCTACAGTGAATAATAGCATGTCACTGGGCATCTCCGTGTCAAATGATGTGTCTATATGCCTGCATAATGGACACATCTGTTTATCGAAAATAATCCTATCAATCTTTTTCTTGCCCTTATTCTATGAGGACTTCCCTTTGTATACAGTTTTTATAATGTACATATTAAGATTCGATCCATGGTGTTGCATATTTTTATGCTTAAAGTTAGACTACAGAGTTTGTTTTCTATAAAAACAGTCTCATGAAGGATTGCATTCATACAATACAAGCCAGTACATACTTTTGTTTAAAAAAATGTTGTTTCATTTGGATGGAGGTATTTATTTATTTATTTTTTTTACCTTTGTACTATTAACGTAACCATATTCTTATTTAAATACAGCTATTATCAATTACCAGACATGATATGTCTGTATTTATACATGTTTGCATGTCTGTATGTGTGTGCAGCTGTTCTTGAACACACCTAATGTAGTGGAAACTCTGCAGATGGGTTTTGAATACTTTGACATAAACCTGTTTGTCTGTTAGCATATTTTATCAATGAAATCTCACCCATGCAATCATGAAACTCTGCGAATGTGTAGTTTGCATTAAAATGAACACTGCATTCATTAAGCTCATCGCGACCTGGTCTCTAGCTTAAGTGTGATTCTGAAAGCTCAGCATTTGAGCTATTTTACAGTGCAGCTGACTTAAGATCAGTAACTTTTGTTTACAATTCTTCTTTTTTTTTCTTTTCCTTTTTTTTCTACAAACTGAGCCATTTAAATCAAGTACTCATTCATTAATTAGTTTTTTCGCTTGACTGTCTAAATGCTTCTGGAGATTATTCATAGTGTCATTAGCAGTTGAATAGATCTTTTACTATCTGAAAGAACAGATTGGGCTCATATATGGGTAGTTACAACCAAAATCAGTTTGACTTGACTATGTCTGTACCATAGCTTTATTTAAGTCAGTGGTTCAACCCACTCACTCAAAACCAACATGAGTCAGGTTGTGTCAGTGACTGAGCTGCGTAACATGTTTTCTTTGCTTTGTTTGATGTGATTTTTTTTTATAAACTCAAGTAAACAAAACTGTAAGAAAGAGAAGAGACAGGGGAGTGAGGAGGGTGGAGAGAAGAGAGAAGAAAAGGCAGGAGGGTAATTCCACACTATGATCCAGTGTTTGATATTTAACTTGTGGCTAAAATCAATACTTTATGTTTGATGAGAAACACACAGCCTTCCAGCTTGACTATTTACTACAGCTTCCTACAGCTTTCTGCCACACAAACAATGACTAAAGACATATTTGCTACTCAGTCCAATAAACAGTCTATAAAATTGGCTCTGTAAGTATTTGGTTAGTGATATCATTTCCATAACTTTGCCTCTATTCATCGCTACAGTATAAATTAAGCCATCCAGATGGCTTCAGATTTACTTTAATTAAAAATACTGTCCTCACAATTTATTAATCACAGCAACTGTACACATGTAGCCTTGAGATTTTCATAGGCTCAAATTTAAATGAACAATTAACAGATGAGTAGCTTCATCGCCGGGTGTTACCTGCTTGTCTTTTGATTTCATGGCACAGCTCCTCAATGAATGCTTCCATATGAAACATAATTGATGTCAACCATGTATTGTTAGCAACAAAAATTTCTGGCACAACTTCACTTTCTTCCAAGGTGCATGGAGAGGATGAGAAACTAACAACACAGGAACTCCAGCAACACTTAAAGGTAAAGAGGAACAACTTGTACCAACCTTGTAATGTTTGAAGAATTTTGATCATTATATCCTTGGACAGGGGGTGGATCTGACTCAGTCGTTATAGTAACTGCAATTTAGGGTTTAGGACAAGAATAAGTCAGGTCAGGCCACTGTTATACCATATTTTCCACACTATAAGGCACACTTAAACTCCTTTAATTTTCTCAAAAATTGACAGTGCACCTTATAATCCGGTGTGCTTTATCTATGAATTCTAGTTTTGCTTACTGTCCTCGAACCGATTTTATGTCAAAAAATGTTTTAGTACGACTTTGGTAAGCTACAAAACTGCAATGCTTGATGGATTGTCGGAGCATAATGGCTACCGTAGTCAGTAGCCTCGCGGACTTGGAGTAATCTGTGTCCAAAACTCTGTCAGCTTTAGGTCCACTTGATAAAAGTTAATGTGAGGGTTTCCAAGGGTCAGGGACAAATGCAATTGCATGGCAGGATTTTGTAAACGGACCAATTTTCAGTCAGGAGAACAACTGAGATAATCCATCCACATTATTAAGTTAATCATTAACATACTGCAACAACATGGGAATAGAGCAGCTGCAAGAGAATTCAATATTAATGAATCAATGGTATGGAAGTGGAAGAAGCAACAATTATGAGTTGAGTGAAGTTTAGATAAATAAAACTTTTGTTTCGTTTAATGCACCTTATAATCCTTACTTACTTACGTATCATAAACCATTTTCACAAATTAATTCATGCATGTCAAAAGAATCAGGTCGGGACATTGTTCAGATTTGTTCTTCCTCGCATGTAGCACACAGCAGACAATAATCCTCATCAGCTACATTCTCTCTTCTGGAAACACTCTGTATAGTTTCAGCAACAGAGCTGCCTGATAAGAGCTAGAAGAAATTACGACATAGGAATCCCAGTCAGCTAGCTGTGAATGCACTGGACTATTCCTGGCACTATTTTCATGTCAGCACACATCAATGCAATCAGACATCACACAGACTTTGTAATAGGGGGCTGTGCTGGACATTTGGGTTTTCACATGCACCTTCTTCATTTGATGTCTGGAAAAGTTCACTGCTGGAGTGCACGTGTGAAAATGTATGGCGTTATTTTTGTGCCACTATTCTGAGCGCACGTAAAAAGAAATGTGAGCACACGTAAAAAAAATTTGCAGGTGCACACACACACACACACACACAATAGCAGCCCCACTCGCTCAGTTTTTGCATTTGCTCTTGCTCGCAATGTGTTGCTTGCGCTCTCAACATTTCTGCCCGTGCGCGTTCAACTCAAAAATATATATATAATATAAAATATAGCTAAGGCCTAAGACCTTACACTATCTGTCATTTTTAGACAATCTGATGCCTTGATTATATAAGGAAAATCACAAAGAGACAGGATGAGGTGATGACACTGACGCAAAGGGACCAGGGAGCACTCAAACATGGGCCAGTGCAGTAAGGACTGGGCCTCAGCATAAGAATTTTGCAATCTGCAATCAGAGTCATACAATATTATATATATTCAACATCAAAGTGTTTAGGAAGAGTTGGCAGAAAAGCAGACTTACAGAAACTGTGAATTAAGGGCCCAGAGTGCCTTTGTGTACTTGAGGCTGTTTCACTGTCAAGCTATTAAGCCCCCATGGACATGGGTGTCTGTGAGTGTGGACATTAGAAATGGGACATTGTCTGAAACAGTTTTGTTGATATCACAAAAATCCTGTAGATGTCACTCTTTCTACTGTTACAATAAAAAAACAGCTCAATAAGCATAGTTGGGATCAGATTCATTGCTCTGTATATCTATTGTTTAAATATCCCTGCCTCTTTTTCCTCTTCCTCTACAGCTCTACTGCTCCATGCCATCGTCCCCTCTCCTTTTTCTGCCGCATGCTTATTTTTCACAGTGACACTTCTGTGGAAAGGGCAGATGGATGACCTACACATCTTGACTGTAAAGATGAATTACCAGCCTTACCAAATCACTCTTGTCCCATTTTATGAAAGCGCCTTCAAATACAATGTTTTCTCTCTTTTGTCTTTTGCTTTACTGTCAGCACAGTAAAGCTTTCAGAGTGCTAAAGGTTATCAGGCAATATATATGAAGGTTTACTAAGATATCTGCAACTGTTAGTTGCTTCATACAAACAAGAAAAATACAAGCAGGTACACATGTGTATATCTATCAAATACAGTGAGTGTCTAAAAAGGAGTTTTGTATATAAAGAGTGTGCTATGATATTGTAGATGGGGTGAATGGCACTGATATATATTTGCTCACACCAGTTCTGCTTCTGCAGAAGAACATTAAAAATCCTGCTCATGCCCATCTGGGGCCTCTGGATATATGGGGCCAGGATCTCCTCCATACCTGCTTCATGCCCTGGGGGACAGGGCTGTGGTTCCCCACACTCCCTAGCAGATCGTTACATGGAGAAACCTTTGGAATACAAGCATGCTGATCCACAAAGGTATGCACACAGGTGTACACACGGGTGTTCACAGACGCAGACTACACCTTTCTTGGCTGCTGCCTCAAAGCACATTGTGCGCTGTCTATCTTGTGTGCTGCACAATATCGTTTAATATTTAGTATCTACTGTTATCTACTGCTAGCTAGTTTATTGTGATGGTCCTGTATTTATTATGTTGCTCTTTTTTTGTTTGCTTTCTCTTCTGGTTTTTTTTCTCCATACAGGTGATCCAGGTGTTTTGTTTGTTTTTCCTTCTTTCTTCCCCCCTTTCTCACCGTCTCGTCTCCCCTTTGGTTTTCTTTCTTTCCCTCTCTTTCTTTCATTCTTTCTCCCTGTCCTATCCCCCAGTCATGTCTGTCCCGTTTGCAGCAACCGAAAATAAAATAAACAATTAAGACAACAATTCTGATGGCTAAAGATCCAAACGGGACACAAAAAAAAAAAAAAATCCTGCTCATGATTTTGTACTGACTTTCTTCTATCATCAAATACTCATGATATTTCCATTAACTTTCTTTACCATGTATCCAATTTACATTAACTTTAACCAGTGTTAGTCAAGTTACTAGAAAATAGTAATTAGTTACTAATTACTTATTACTTCTCCCAAAAAATAATCACATTACTTTACCGATTACTTATCTCCAAAAGTAATTAGTTACTTTATTACTTAGTTACTTTTTAAAAACATGATACACAACCTAAATACGTAATAGAGTAGAAGACCTTTCAGCCCAATTCTATTTCTTCTGCATAATTAATGATATAAAATTGAATCAAATGAAAAAGTCTCTTTTTAAAAATTTCTTTAATATTTAAATTTTAAGCATCAAGCAAAAAATTAAATTATGTGCAACAGTGTTTGACTTGAAGAAATTTGTTTAACATTAAAACTTTATTTTCTGCATATTCCAGAATATAAAATCTTTTTTTGTGTGTTTACACTCACTCTTTCGCATAGATGCAAGTAAAACACAGCAAAAAATAATAAAATCAAAGATTTTAGTGGTATTAAGTCCTGTTGCTCTTAAATCTATTTTCACCTATTTAGCAGGAGTGGAGCCAGCTTTGTCCGGCGGTTATGTCAGTGGAGGGATCCGAGGGTTTCTCTGTGAATTTCACATTCCCATGGCAGCATACGAGGTGTTTGCTCAGATTTGAAGTTTAATTTTTCACTGTAGAACAAAGTTTTTTACCCACGCAAAATGTACGCTAATGTTTTTATCACTTTTCACAAAATCAAACTCCAAGTAATGTCAGTACTTCCAAGCTTTAAATGCTGCATGGTCGTACTCTCTCACACAATCCATATTATCCGTTGTTGTTCTACACAGGTGTCTGTTGCTGCCACGGACATTGCACGCTCTTACGTCATTGTCATGAGACACACTCACAAAGAAAATTACAGTTTAGTAACGCAGTACGGCAGCATGCTTACGGGAAAGTAACAGTAATCTAGTTACTTTTTTGCAACAGTAATCCCTTACTTTACTCGTTACTTGAAAAAGTAATCTGATTACACTAACACTTAAAGAACTTAAAGAAGTCCAGACGCTTTTCTTTGCAAGCTCCTTTTTACTATGATGACCTGGATGACTGAGAACCTTCACAGACATTACACTAACACGTTACTTGTAACGAGTTACTGCACATCTCTGAACATAACAGACATCTGTTAGGAGTTGAGGATGAAGCTTGAGTATCCAGAGGAAACCCAAACAAGGACAGGAAATATCCACACATAAAAATAGAAAAGCTCCAGACAATTAGGTCTAAACCAGGACCCTTCTTGCTGTGAGTGCTAAAACACGGTGCCATACTTTTTTAGGGTAAATTAAATATATCATGTGATGCACAATGCTCACATCCTTTACAAAAAGGAGAACTGCAAAGCCAGCAGCTTTAAGGAACATTATCAGTGATGGCCCGATCCATAATTAACCTCCTAGGACCTGGCGTCCACATATGTGAACATCACATTTGGGGTTATTTAGACCAAAATACTTAATTTTTCTCTACAAGGGCCTGATATCCACTTACAAGGACATTATACTGCTACTGTTCTATCGAAATTTTAAACGAATATCCTCATATGTGGCTCTCATTTTGTTAGAAACAAAAATCAGGTAAAAAAAAAAAAATCTGGTAATTCTTTGTTTTTACATTCAACGGGGTCCCAATATGCCCAAATATCAAAGAGAAATTAAAAATGCATGCCATGGAAGAGTTGGAGGTTAAGTCTATGGTATGGATTTACAAAAATATGTCTTGTCTTTGCTCTGTCCATTCAGAGAATGAGATCAGCTAGAGTGCCTCAAGATGACTTCAGCTTGATAAATGCCTATTTTCACAGGGGTGTCTACTGAAGGAAATCACTAAGCTCCTTGTGCTCTGAAAGTGTTCTCTATGTATTCCCGGCAGAGTAACATCAACATTTGTTATGTGTCTGGCTCATCCTTAAGTAGACCTGAGTGTGTAGTGTTTCTGAAACAAACAGTTAACAGGACATTTTGTCTCCTCATATTGTGTTGGTTTGTGTGCATTTCAGAGTGCAACGGTCTTTTTGCTCCAGCTTTCTTATTCACTGCCAAGCAAAATCACTTCCATCACAGGCAGCAGCATTGTCTCTGTCCACATTCCTGTGTGTGTGCGTGACAGAGAGAGAGAAATGCCACTTGCCTGACGACTCAGTGGTGGATGTGTTAACTGGATGTTTGTAAATACTTGCTAACTACTAGCCAAGCAGTCATAAAATTAGAAAAACTGCAATGTAATTGGATATGGAGAAGGTTTGCTTCAGTGCTGCAGCCAACGTGTTTTATAAGTCACAGTTTTTAAGCATCTTTTACTTTCAAGGTAAACAGCTGGGAAAGCTATGTGACTTTCCGAGCAACTACCAACAACCTCATTTTTCTGTCACAATCGGTGGTTCCCAGATGGTCAGGAATGGTCTCTGGATGGGCACTATCTGATATCCTCATGATGGTGTTTTCCCTACATCACCATAACAATCGAGGATCAACATTGCAGCTGAACAGTTGTCTGATCATTCAGTTAGCATTAGCCAAAAAGCTAGCCAAATGATCAAATGATTGAAAAATTTGCCCAAAAAAATGATCTCAAGCAAACCAACATGAGTCACCTAAATTTGGTTAACAAACCTAACATATAGCCTAATGTAATATTTTTTATATTATATGACTTAATAAAGAAAACACTTGAAACCCATGTGCAAACATTGCCCCCCCCCGACAATAACCTGTACAATTTTCATTGTGTTAAAGAGACACACACACATACACACATATTCTGTAGGAGATAGAGAGACCTCAATTGTTTTCCTATGGTAACATTCAAGACTTTGTATTTGTTTTCTGTTGACAGATTGAGCAGCTGGGTTAGTCCAGTCACATTTAGGAGCAGTTATGTGATAAAGCAAAATAGGGAAAGTGGAAAATATTGAAAATGTTTTTCTGGTGAATCTCTTACACAAATGCATTGTTCTCTTGTGGTATGGAGATTGACTTGATGGAAGCAAAACAGTCTGAAGTCAATAATGTAGGTAATGCAGAACTGTCCCTTTTGGAAAACAAAAGCTTATTGCATTTTATTGTTATTTGTTCCTTCAGCCTTAATTTGGGCTCGATAAAATGTCATTTTAGAGAGCAGAATAATCAGTTGGGCTTCCTGCAAAAAGCACAAAAGCACATTTGCAGCCCTAAATATGTTTTTTTTTCTTTCTTTTTTTTACCTAATATTGGCAGCTAACCCATTTGAAGTGCCATTACCTAAACAACTATGGCCAGAAAGACCTTTAACGCTTGTCACTCTTTCCAGGATGAAAAGCTGTCAACAACAAGGTGTGCTTGCTAATGCTTCTAGAAACAAGGGGTGTAAGAAAAGAATTTGTTTTCAAAAGCCTGATTAATCTGACAGAGGGAACGATAAAGTTAGAGGTGAACAGATAAGATTTTGCCCAAAACTCAACTTGGGCTCTTTTGTACATTTTATAATCATCAAAAATTAGGTCTGTGGACTTGGTAGATTTGGTTTAACTGCCTTCCACAGCAGTTAAATCAAATCTACAGATGCATAAAGAGTTATGGTAAAAAGGGAGAGAAATATACAATTAAAAGAGAGTGATGAAAGCAAGGCAAACAGGAATGAGGACATTGAGGCTGTGGACAGCTACAGGTACCTTGGTGTTCATCTGAACAATAGACTGGACTGGACTCATAACTCAGACGCCCTCTACAGGAAAGGGCAGAGCAGGCTGTACCTGCTGCGGAGACTCAGGTCGTTTGGAGTGGATGGCCCACTCCTGAAGAAATTCTATGACTCTGTTGTGGCTTCTGCTATCTTTTATGGCGTGGTCTGCTGGGGCGGCAGCATCTCTGCTGGGGACAGGAAGAGACTGAACAGGGTGATCCGAAGGGCCAGCTCTGTTCTAGGATGCCCTCTGGACCCAGTGGAGGTGGTGAATGACAGGAGAACGGCGGCTAAGCTGTCATCCCTGATGGACAACATCTCCCACCCCATGCAGCAGACTGTGACAGCACTGAGCAGCTCCTTCAGTGGGAGACTGCGGCACCCACGGTGTGGGACGGAGAGATTTCGCAGGTCTTTCCTCCCCACTGCTGTCAGACTCCATAATAAAGACTTTAACTGATCAAGCACACACATCCATACATATGCAATAATACTAAGTGCAATAATCCTTTCTGTCATCGTTGTATTTTTACTCAGTTGTATATAGTATTTGTATTTGTATTCTATTTTTATCTTATTGTATATTTATTTTATTTTATTCTACTGTATATAGTATTTTATTTTATTCTATTCTGTACAGTTGTGTACTGTATTTATTCTTATTGTATTCTAATTTTTGCCTCATAACTTTTGCACTGTCCACTTCCTGCTGTGACAAAACAAATTTCCCACGTGTGGGACTAATAAAGGTTATCTTATCTTATCTTATCTTATCTTATCTTATCTTATGAAACCAGATAATTATACCAGGTTAGTATAATAAATTTCATTTGTGTGTAGAATTATAAAAGGCTAACAAAAATTTTCTGGTATATCTCCAGTACTAAGCATGCTTCATTGCACCTTCCCTCTTGGTGCTGCGGATGACAGAGGATTCAGAAAGTTTATTAATGCAGGCCGATATGACAGAGAATGTGCATCTTATTTTTGTTTTGCATATTTTAATTTATATTTAATTTGTTGTGGTTTGCAGTGTTTTTGTGTTGTTTCACTTTAAATATGTTTAAAAGGAAAAAGCTGAAAATTTAAATAGTTTAAAGTTGAAATGTGAATAGTTGGTTTTTGTATTATTTGATTTATTTATTACATTTTATGTGGAGTGAATAAATAAAAGTATATTTACAGTGGCCCCTAGAGACAAAGCACGTATAAACTCCAAAATGCGTACAAGACACACCTGAAGTACTCCAGGATGCTATGGGCAGTGTTGAGCTTTTGTTACTACACAAGCCAGGAAGTACCAACGACCAGATTTGGTCTGTGGAAGTAACAGGTAAATTAATTTTTTTTAATTATTTGAATATATATGAGTGCTTGTGTATAAATACACAAACAATACACATATGCTTTCAATTGTGTAATATAAGTGATCTAGGTAGCTCTGTTTTGGAAGTTCAGTTAACTCTAGAAATGTATTTTGGAGTTTGTATGTGTTTTGTCTCTAGGGGCCACCGTATATATTTATATATAAACATATATAAATAAAACCATGGTTTTTTTACATTAGTAATTCCTTTTGCGCATAATTTTATATTGTTGTTAATAATTAATTAATTAAAACAACAGAAAAACCTGAAGAGATGATTGGGAGCCAAAAGAGCCAGTTCTCTAAGAAGAGCCAGAATTCCCATCACTATAAACCTGCACACTCACATGCTCACTCAGGTTGGTTTAATTAGCATGTTCACATTATAGCAGGCCATCAAAATTCCCTGGGCATTCTAATGACTGTAAAGCTTTACTAACAATGAAATGTCATTATGCACACTTGCATAACAACAGTATATGATGTTAACAGTGTATCGACATTACGTATTTAAAATACAAAATATGAGTAACTGTATTCCGTTACAGTTACAGCTTAAATACAGCTTAAATAGGTGATAATTAGAATACAGTACTTTGCTGAAATA
This sequence comes from Aulonocara sp. 'chitande type north' Nkhata Bay, assembly GCF_057382095.1. Taxonomy (NCBI): domain Eukaryota; kingdom Metazoa; phylum Chordata; class Actinopteri; order Cichliformes; family Cichlidae; genus Aulonocara; species Aulonocara sp. 'chitande type north' Nkhata Bay. The sequence continues at coordinate 26,559,693 of NC_141345.1, forward strand.
AATGGATTACACGGCGGCCATTTATTGTTTCATATGTTAGGTTATGCCCTCTCTAATTTTGGAAATTCCACGCATTGCTAGAAACCCAAACAAAGCAGACAATAAGAGGCTGTAATATAAGCTTCCTGTTAATGTTGGTGGTGTCAGTTACACAATGGACCCAGAGCCAGCAGTGCGTGGACAGGAATGCATCTCTTACCTGAAAATTCCGGCACCACTTCACATTTAAAGAAGAAAGGGATGGGCAAAATCTGACCATGCAATGCAAACTCTGTTTGCCAGCAACTAAAAGACTCCAACCTGAAGAAACATCTGGAAGTAAGTTCTTTTTAAAAAACTAACGTTAGCCTACTGCAACTACCTTGTTTTAGTTGTTGTGGCTGCCTGGGTTATGTGCCACTTCAGTGTCTTCGATGTAGTATTGCTGTGTGATCTATTACTATTACTGAAGGCTGCATTACAACCTACAAACAGACAGAGAGAAAACATTTTACTGATACAGACATAGTTTTCTACACAAAGTGCAGCCTTACCTAATGTCCACCCTGCTGTTACTCATTTTATATTAAGATTTAAAAATCTAGTTGGTATTGCTTTCAGAACTACACATGATTATATGTAGCTAGCAGGTTGTTAATGCTATCCATCAAGTCTAACGGTGTGTTCACACCGAACGCGATGGGCGCGAGAAAAAAGCCCCAAACGCCCCTAACTTGACGCGTGCACATTCGCACCTCTACGCGTGTCCAAGAAAAATCCATCGCGCCCCAAAATATCATATTTTAACGCGCGTGAACCGGAAATGTGGGAGGGATGTGGGAGGAAATTTTGCCAGACCGGTATCTTTGCAAGATGGCAGGTGTCGAGCTAGTGCTTGAAGAGAGAGTCTCCCTTCTCTAGTTACTGTGGAGAGCAGAGTAGCGGCGTAAAGGACATCCTCGCCGTACCTGGGTCCATCAGGTCCTCCAGAGGTGTGAGCAGTTTGGTGAGTTTTACCACTTGCTCCAGGAGCTGTGCCTGGATTACGGCCGATTCCAGCGCTATCACCGTCATTCACTCGGCCAGTTTGAGGACCTGCTGTCCCGCGTCGGTCCCAGAATCGCCCGCCTAGACACCAATTACAGGCGCTCAATCCCACCTGCAGAGCGCCTGTCCGTCTGCCTGAGGTTAGTAAAAGTATTTAATACAGTAGTCCTTTATTGATACCTGTGCTAATATATGCTAAACCATCCATGGATGTGCTATGCTAACAGTGAATGCTGCCGGTGTTTACTGATAGCAAACTGTGGTACAGAGACGACTATTTATAATATTTCTAGTGATACTCAGAAGGTCTCATCAAGTCCCGATTTAATTCGATTTATGCTGTTATCAGTGTTTGCGATGATAGCATGGCTGTGGTGTCACATCAATGTATGCGCTCGGTGTTTGCTGATATCAAACTGTAGCATTAGGACCACTGAGTTAACCTTTGTAGTGATACTCACTCCTTTTTATTTAGACCTGGTTTAATTCTGGGATAGTTGAATATTTGTATATAATCCCTGCAGCTGTCAGACTCTATAGCAGGCGTCACCAGCCTTTATTAATTAAAACAGAGTTAGATAAAACTGAACAGTTTGGTTCATCTCTAGTTACATGGTTCTATCTTGATAAGCTGTCTTATCACAGATTAATTTTTCAAAAATATTAATGATTTAAGCAAGGAAAGGGCTACATGTCAACACACAACTCTTTATTTCTATTAATGTCTCACTTCATTCCTACCTGATTGACATGTTTAGGAATTATGAGTGATTGGCTCACTGTAGTTGTGAAAGTTGCTACCAATCAAATTATGATATGTTAAAGTTAAAATAAAACACAACTGTTTTAGATATCATCTAATATACATTTTGTAATTATCCTTATAATTACAAAATGTTTTATGTAAGATTTAAGTTTTGTGATTTAAATCTGACATCACCAAAGTATTTTGGAATTTGAATAATGTATTTTGTAACTGCAGTACACATAATACTGATTTTGAACAATTTTGTCCAGGTTCCTTGTCACCGCGGACTGCTTCAGCACCAAGCGTTCAGTTACAGAGTCGGTGTGTCAGATCACCCCCAGGCAGCGACGGCCATCTGGGACTGTCTAGTGGACGACTTCATGGCTGTGCCTTCACCTGGAGACTGGCGGTCCATCACAGAGGGATTTCCAGGAGCGCTGGAACTTCCCTCTGTGCTGTGCAGCTCTGGATGGGAAGCACGTCCAGACAAAGGCACCCCATATATCATATAGGAGACACACACATTGATATACACTAAATATTTATTTCATTTCTTTTTTGTGGTGCCCAAATTTATGCACCTGCTTGATTTTGTTTAAATAATTATTGCACACTTTTTGTAAATCCAGTTAACTTCTTTTCACTTCTCAAATATCACTGTGTGTGTCTCCTGTATGATATATTTAACTGACATTTTTTTATTGTAACAACCAACGATTTATACAGGAAAATGATGTCTATTAACAAGGTTGCCCAAACTTTTGCATCCCACTGTATTAGTATATTTTGTCATTAGTATAATATGAAATAAATTCTACACGTGTCAAGTCGTGTGCCAACATTTGCTGTGTAGTAGAACTGAGACATCAGTCATTATAAAAATTTATTTGAAATAATATTAAAATTCTGACACAGAAATACATTAAACATAAATATATAAAATATAAGTATTTACAGAGAGACAGGAATAAAAAGGACCAGCTGCTCTCCAGAGCAGGAACAAGGCTGAGGAGGAAATGCTCCATTGGAGACTGGTGTGGACTCTTCAGGGACTCCAGGATGGCCAGCTCCACCACCGATGGACCATCCTGGGACCCGTCCCTCATCTGCCTCGGAGCCGTCCTCCCCTGTGGGCCTGTAAAACAGCACAAAACACAAAGAAATGAGAAGACTGCTACTAGATTTTAATTTCAACATTGAAAAAACAAAAAAAACAAAAACAGGATATAATCAGATTGGTTGTAGATATTTAGTAAAGGTGATCACAGGCAATCCCACCGACTAAAAAGGTATCAGTGCTTGCTGCACATATCTGTGGGTGCAGCAGCAGGAGCTCAGGGACTGGGGAGCCAGGAGAAGCAAGTGCGGATGCTCTGCTTCAGAATCAGTTGGTTCTATCAATACAGTATTAAATGTTAACAGGTTGAATATAATAATCATAGAGTAGACAGTGGTCCCTCATTTATTGCAGCAGGGGTTCTCAGAATAACTAGCCCCTGGCCACGCACTTTATACACTGTTTTCCACACACACACATGAACATTGGTCACAGTTCTCACAATTGATTCTCAAAGTGCAAACCTTTGTAGATTGCAAAACGTAAAAGTATTAATATGCCGCGGTTTGTCTTCATCTGCCTGCCACTTTCGTGCGCCTTTTTCCCTCGCGGTGCAGGTGTCTATTTCCGAATGAGGCTCATAGTTATGGGTGTTTTTGTGCTGTTTTTTCTATTGGACGTGATGGTTATCAAAACCAAACATGATAAATTTGGCAAGCGCAGGAGATTTGTCAATCAGGCTGCAGAATGCAATGCTGTACGGTGCAAAAAAAAGAAAATGAAAATTAAGAAAAAAGAGGCAGTGACGGATGAACAGCGGGACCGCTGTGAGCTGTTTATTAATAAACAATAAAATATATTCTTAAATGACAACATGCCTAAAAGCAGAACGGTATTTGTAAGTCAGTGGGAAAATAGCGGGGGCTTGCTAGCTTTTGTGCGGCTTCCCCGGGTCAGTGAAAACTTTAGAGAAAACTTGAGAAAAATGAATGAACTTACCAGGTTGCCCGATCTCTTTACATATCTTCCAACAAGCTCGGTCCTTTATATTCCTGTATCGGTCCAGAAAGCAGCTGGTGTCGTACGGCTCCGGGTTGTTTGCTACGGCATTGATTAGCCTTCCTTCTATTGAAGAATAAAGGGCTTTGGCTGGATCTGCCCCTTTGAACTAGGTAACAGCCACGTCACCAGGCTCCTGATTGGTTGTCGCGGCGCGATTTCACGCTGGAGTTCAGATTTTTCCAACTGAGCGGGGGACGCGAAACGCGTGTATGCACAAAATGCAACACATAAACTCACGCGCGTGGTTTTTTTCGCGAGTCAAACGCCTGAAACGCGCTACACTCACGCGCGTTTCAGGCGTTTTGGCGTTTTCGCGACGCAAATCTGCTTCCGAATTTTCGCGGGAGCCGCAATCGCGGGTTAGCGCGCCTTTCCATTGACTTTACATGTAAGCCTGACGCTCCGCCTGCTTCTATCGCGTTCGGTGTGAACACACATAGAAGCGCAATAGAAGCAGGCAGAGCGTCAGGCTTACATGTAAAGTCAATGGAAAGGCGCGCTGACCCGCGATTGCGGCTCCCGCGAAAATTCGGAAGCAGATTTGCGTCGCGAAAACGCCTGAAACGCGCGTGAGTGTAGCGCGTTTCAGGCGTTTGACTCGTTAAATGTGTGGTGTATTCATAATTGTCTCTGGTACATTTGTTGTATGGGCAGTATGTGTTCACTGTTTGATTGTGTAATTACGTGTTACGCACTGGCAATGCATGCCGGTAGATGGTAATACAGGAAGTAAAAGAGATGGTCTTACTGCACACAGTGGTCCCGCGTACTTATTCAGATTCAGAGTAAGAATCACACATGGTGTCAGAAGTGCTGTGTGACTCGTAAGACTCCATACATCTGCCGAGTGTGAGGAGAAGGGGAAGGTGGAAACAAAATGCCGAATGACGACGTAGACGATCGTCCGAGGGCAGGAGTTAGCACCGCGGCTAGCACTCCCAGCGCTACGTTTAGCATCCAACCACCGGAGCCCTTTGATTTTTCCAAACCACACGAATGGACAAGATGGGTCCGTCGCTTCGAGAGATTCCGTCAGGCAAGTAATCTGTCTGCGAGCTCGGAGGAAAATCAAGTGAACACTCTCATATATTGTATGGGAGACGAAGCGGATGACGTCCTGAGAGGACTAAAGTTAAGTGATGTAGACCAACGGGACTATGCTAAAGTGAGAGATAGCTTCCACAACTTTTTCATTGTCAGGAAAAATGTTGTTTATGAGCGCGCACGTTTTAATATGCGCAAACAAGAGCCGAATGAGACTGTTGATGCATTCGTGACTGCCTTGCATGCATTAGCAGAGCACTGTAACTACGGACCGCTCCACGATGAGCTGATAAGAGACAGAATAGTAGTGGGCTTGGCCGACACGAGGCTGTCTGAGCGCATGCAGATGGAAAAAGACTTGGACTTGGATAAAGCTATAAATATGGCCAGGCAGTCAGAAGAAATCAAAAAGCAACAGTCAGCTTTGAGAAGTGAAACAAATGTAATGCATGTAAATGCAAAAACAGTTGACAGAGTGATACAAAAGCACGACAAAACAAAGTTCAACATGTTCAAAAATAAAACTGTCAAAACACAACAGCAATATAGCAAGAGACAAAGTAACAAATGCTACAAGTGCGGAGGCTCTCCACATCCGAAACCTGAGTGCCCAGCAAATGATGCAAAATGTCATTTATGTGGAAAAAAAGGTCACTACCAGCGAGTCTGCAGACAAAGCAAGACAGTGCAAAGTATTGAGGAGGAAGAGGAGCAAGGTTTCTTCCTAGGCTCAGTTTCCAGTGACGGCCAGGCGTGGACAGCCAACATACAAGTGAAAGATGCAAAAATCACTTTCAAACTGGATACTGGAGCAGATGTGACTGTAATAGCTGACTCGGACTTATCAAAGATTTTTGCTAACGAACACAGACCAGTTCTCCAGCAGCCAGAAAAACCTTTGTTAGGCCCTGGAAAAACACCACTGGACGTTGCAGGTTTTACAAAGCTACAGCTCAACTACGGAGCGAAACAGACAACAGAGAAGGTCTATGTTGTAAGAAACCTGAGCACTCCACTGCTAGGCCTGCCCGCCATTACAGCTCTTGGCCTGCTGGTGCGAGTTGACGCGGTTTCAATGGACACTCTGAAGACTACTTACCCTAAACTTTGCAATGGTCTAGGGAAAGTGCAGCGGGCCTATCACATTAAACTCAAACCGAATGCTGTGCCGTACTCACTCAAAACTCCGCGAAGGCTTCCTCTGCCTCTGATGGGAAGGGTAAAAGAGGAACTCCAACGAATGGAAGAGCTTGGTGTCATTACCCGAGTTGAGGAACCAACGGATTGGTGTGCCGGCATGGTTGTTGTTCCAAAGAAAAACAGCCCTAGGCTAAGACTTTGCGTAGACTTTACCGGACTAAATGAGTATGTGTGCAGGGAAAAATATGTGCTGCCATCGGTTGAACAAAGTCTCGGAATGCTCGCAGGAGCCAAAGTGTTTAGCAAACTGGATGCCAACATGGGCTTCTGGCAGATTCCCCTGTCCGATGAGTCTGCCAAACTCACCACCTTCATCACACCCTTTGGGCGGTTCCACTTTAACCGCCTACCGTTTGGGATCAACTCAGCGCCCGAACACTTTCAGCGCATGATGGCGGAGGTCATCGAGGGTCTCGAAGGAGTGGTGTGTCACATTGACGATGTGTTGGTGTGGGGACGTAACCATCAGGAGCACGATTCCCGTCTCCATGCTACACTGCAAAGACTGGAAAAAGCAGGCATAACGCTGAATGTTGAAAAATGCGAGCTCTCCCAGAGCAAGGTTGCTTTCTTGGGTCACATCATAGCGGATACAGGAATCAGTCCTGACCCGAAGAAAACGGAGGCAATTACAGAAATGACAGAGCCAACTAATGTGTCAGAGTTGCGCAGTTTTCTGGGCATGGTGAATCAAGTGGGCAAGTTCATCCCCCATTTAGCTGAAAAAGACAAAGCCCTGCGAGATCTTCTTTCCAAAAAGAACGCATGGTATTGGGGAACTGACCAAGTGAGAGCTTTCAAAACATTACGAGATGCCCTGACCTCACCCCCAGTGCTCGCAATGTATGACCCCAACAGAGACATTAAAGTATCAGCAGATGCTTCATCCTATGGTCTCGGAGGTGTTCTTTTGCAGCTGTGGGAAGAAGGATGGCGACCAGTGGCGTATGCATCGAGGTCCCTTTCTCCTACAGAACAACGATACGCACAAGTGGAAAAAGAGGCACTGGCATCTACATGGGCGTGTGAGCGTTTTCGTGATTTCCTGATTGGTAAACATTTTTGTCTTGAAACGGACCACAAACCTCTCGTTTCCTTACTGGGAGGACAAGCTCTGGATCTCTTGCCACCCAGGATCCAGCGATTCAGAATGAGACTCATGCGTTACTCATACACTGTGCAGTACGCCCCAGGGAAATCGCTCTGGACAGCAGATACTTTGTCCCGCTCACCTCTGAAAAAACCAATGAACCTGTCAGACAAAGAGCTAATGGAAAGCACAGACATATATGTCGACAGTATTGTAGCAAACATGCCTGTCAGTTCATCATATATGCAAACACTGAAGGAACAACTGAAAAGCGACAGTGTGTGTGCTCGCGTCATGGACATGTGCACCGAAGGCTGGCCAGAACATGCAAAACAAGAGCCTTTTCTGCGAAATTACTGGCCTGACCGAGCCACGCTCACTGTTGAAGACGGCCTTTTGTTAAAAGACACACGGCTTGTCATTCCTTCAGCAATGAGAAACGAGGTGCTGGAAAAACTACACGAAGGACATCAAGGTGTTGTAAAATGTAAAGCTCGTGCACGCCAAACAGTGTGGTGGCCCGGGCTGAGTCAACAAATCTCTGAGATGGTGCTCAAGTGCAAAACGTGTATTCAAGAAAGACACAATAACAGTGAGCCACTCATGCCAACAGAATACCCTGCCCGCCCATGGCAGAGAGTGGGCACAGATCTTTTCGAGCTGGGAGGGAAAACTTACCTTCTCGCTGTTGACTATCACTCTAGATTTGTTGAGATTGCTTTGTTAAACAGGACAAAATCAAACGATGTCATTACTCACCTGAAATCTTTCTTTGCCCGTCACGGCATCCCAGAGGTCCTCATGTCTGATAATGGGCCACAGTATTCAGGTCAAATCTTTACAGACTTTGCAGCAGCATACGGCTTCAAACACATCACAAGCAGTCCCAAGTTTCCGCAAAGTAATGGAGAAGCAGAACGTGCTGTGCAGACTGTAAAAAATCTTCTGAAAAAAGCAGCTGATCCTTATCTAGCTCTTCTTGCCTATAGAGCTACACCACTGCAGTCCGGATACAGCCCTGCAGAGCTTTTAATGGGCAGACGTCTGCGAACCACACTGCCGATGCTTCCATCGCAGCTGGAGCCCACACTGCCGGACAACGCACTGCTCGCTCGAAAGGAAAGGGAAAAGAGGATGATGGACATGGCAAACTTCAACAGGCGCCACCGCGCAAAACCTTTATGCAGCCTGTCCCCAGGAGAGCAAGTTTGGGTGACTGATGTCAAAACTACAGGCACTGTTATCCAAAATCACTCTACACCCCGATCATACACAGTGGAGTTACCACAAGGGACTGTGAGGCGTAATCGTGTGCATTTGATTCCTTTAAGTTCACCTGTGCATGAACCTGCTAATGTGCCTGTGTTGCAGAGGCCTCAAACACCCAGTGTGATCCCTGCTACACCTGTTAACACTGATGTGGTCAGAACCAAGTCAGGGAGGCCAATAGTTAAACCTAAAAAGTTAGATCTGTAAGAAAAAAAAAGGGTTGTTGTTATGTAACTGTGTTATAAGGGTTTTGTAGAGCACAGTAAAATAAAGCTAAAAAGAGTTGTTAAGAAAAGAAAAGAACAAGAAAACAAAAACAAAAACAAAAGGCTAAAAATGTAATGCAGATTGTTTGCCAGATGTTCTTGTATGGCTTTGAAAAAGAGAAGTTCTGTCCTGAGAAAAGGAATATTCTGTTTTTGTTTAAAAGGGGAGATGTGGTGTATTCATAATTGTCTCTGGTACATTTGTTGTATGGGCAGTATGTGTTCACTGTTTGATTGTGTAATTACGTGTTACGCACTGGCAATGCATGCCGGTAGATGGTAATACAGGAAGTAAAAGAGATGGTCTTACCGCACACAGTGGTCCCGCGTACTTATTCAGATTCAGAGTAAGAATCACACAAAATGGACGTATGATCTGATTAGTCGACTAATCGCAAAAATAATCGGTGACTAGTCGATTATCAAAATAACCATTTGTGGCAGCCCTACACACTACAGTCATGTAGTTGTAAAAAGCATGACAATATATCAAGTAATCCAAAGTATTCAGAATACGTTACTCTCAGTGAGTAATGTAACGGAATACATTACAAAATACATTTTGGGGCCTGTATTCTGTAATCTGTAGCGGAATACATTTTAAAAGTAACTTTTAGGAGGGCTCAGCTCCCAATCATAGTGTCATGCATGCATTGCCTTGTTATAAATATTAATGGAATATGCTGTTTGCAAATGTAGTCAACCCTTTTCACATTTGCAAACCTAAAATCAGTTGATTAAACATTACAATGTTACCTCCAAAAACAAGCTAATTAATAATTCTAGAATCTAGAATTTTTCTAGAACGTTAGAATCAGAACAGGAACAGGACTTTTTTTTTACAAACTAAAATAATAATAGCCTATACATAATTTCCTTGGCTGGCAACTCCCAATATACCAGCAGACTAGTGAAAGAAAGAAAGAGTACTTTATTGATCCCCGTGGGGAAAATTCCTCTCTGCATTTAACCCATTCACTCAGTGAAGCAGTGGGCAGCTATTGGGCGCCCGGGGAGCAGTGTGTAGGGATGGTACCTTGCTCAGGGGTACCTCAGGGTAGCTGTTCAGGAGAATCAAACCCCTGACCTTCCGATCATGGGGCCACCACTCTCTCTACTGAGCTATTCCTGCCCCTGGATCAGTGGATCAGAAGGTTAAAATTAGCTAATAATCTCAAGTGATTCAAGCCACATTAGCTAACATTTTTAGCTGTTTAGAGAACTGTTATGTCCCTCTGCAGCCTCTAATCTGCTCAGTGTGTTCAGCTGGTGCTAATTGGCCACACCTAGTCAGGTGTGGATAAAAGCATACCTGAGGCAAGCTTCCTGGGGAGCTCACTTGTCTTTGCCTTGGTGGCATCAGCCATTTTAGCCAACCTGGATTTCCATTTTAAGATAAAATCTCTTCTCACCCATACTCTGGTATTCATCTCCTTTATGTTGCAGCTTTTGAGCCGGATCGTAACATAAGTGGGGGCTCGTCCCGGATATTTGGACATTTTAGTGGAGACTGAATATCAGTTTGTTTGACTTTTAAGGGGGTGAGTGATGGTGTTCACTGTAATTGAGCAAACTCCCTTCAGCTGGGTGGCTGTGCTGCCCTTCCAGCGAAGCACTTGTTTGTTGTTTTGCTTTGTTGTTTTAATTTGTTGTGTTTGGTGGCTATCCTGGGTAGGGGTACGCTTCAGAGTTTAGTAGGAGACTATATCTCTGGTCTGCTGCCTGCTCTCGAGTTCGCGTTTAAAGTTGCCTCGAGCGTGGTACACCACTGAAGACTAGGGTACGTAAAGTTAGGGTTTTTTTTTTGTTTGTTTTTTTGTTTTTTGTGTTTCAGGCTGGGAGTTGCACATAGTAAATCAGTGGCACCAAACTTGGTAGGGGGTTTGAGACCATTTATGATTATGGTCTGTAGCTGAGGCAGGTAGGCTGTTTTTAAGTTGGCATTGTGTGTACACCGTGTGTGTGCATATGTCAGTGTTGATGGACACTAATGAGATCCTCATGAGGTGAGTGTTTTGTGCTGTGACCTTTAGTGTTGTGGGGAATATGGCTATTTTGTTGGATCACTTTCGAGTGTTGTTGGCCAAGTGATGGCAATAACACTGTGGGGTGCTGAGCCACCCTTGATGTGAGCATTGTGTGGCCATAGCTCTCCATTTTGTGGTTGGTCACTAGCATGCTTGCTTTACTGAACTTTGTGGATTAAGTAACTTGTTGTGGTATAGGGCCACTCATATGTGACCGTTTGTGTGGTGGACAAACTTTATTTACTATTAATTTAACATAACAGATGTTAGTGTTACTTCGCTAAATAAAAAAACAAAAAAAAACAGACACTTTATAAGTCACAGCGATGTCCCTGCATTATCAGAACAGTTTGACCTTTTGCTATATTTCAGTAAAGTGTGTTTCAAATCTGCATCACTGATTTGTGGCATGAAATTACCTCTTTAATAACAGTTTAGGCTAGTGATGACAAACCACACTCCGTGTGAGTGGACTGTAACATGACACAAACACTGGGCATACAACCTGTTTTCATTCTATCCTTTACTGTCATCAGTAGAAACGTTAGAAAAAGATAACATTTGAAGATAACTCAAGAAAATAATAATAAAATACGCTATTATTATTCATATTAATAATTATTTTTGGGGTGCTCTGAAAAGGGTCTAAGCTCTCCTATGAGCTGGACTATTATTAAAAAGCAAGAATGAGTTGGCAAAACAGAATAACTGCATCACCCTGTATGCTCTCACCACAGTATCCATTGGGCATGAGTGCACACCCCAGAATACACACATCTGAGCAGGCAGTCAGCCCCACTCTACCTGCTTTACTCCACATAATGTTAGACAAGTCACTAATAAATGATCAAAAGATAAATATCCAAGGGAGAGAAATCAGTTGCAAGATAAACAAAAGAAAAAAGGCACACTTAACTTATTTATATTGTTGTAAGTTCAGTTTTTTTGATACTTTTGCTTGCTGCAGGGATATAAAGATAGCCATATGAACATTTTATGTTTCATCTAATTCTTTGTTTAAAAACCTAATCTAATGGCTGTTTATGTAGTTTGGCTTATGCATTTTGTAGAAAAAAAATCCAGCATAACTATGCCGATTATGTCAGGCTCATTTCATGCATATAATATTTTGCTTGTCATACATTAAATGACATGCCAAAAGGGTGATATTTTTAAAAAATTGGTGTGGCATGTGCTAGGTGCTATTGTGTGCACCCTAACAGCACGCTGGACATTCCAAAACAGTAACCTAAACATACTCACCAGTCAGCTTCGTGTGGATGCTGTCTGTAGAAAAATTCACCAGCTAATGCGCTTCATTTGCCAAAGTTGAGGTTTCTACACTGACAGCACCTTTATATTGTCTTCCTGTTTTATTAAATCTGTCCAGAACTCAGCCTTACCTGAAATATAAGAACAGATTAAAAAGTGTGGCTAGAGTGTTTAAAAAATTGACGTTTGACTTTGAAAGACTTTTCTTATATGTGTTAGTTATGACAGATAAGTCTTTCCTAGATGATCCTAGCCACCCCTTGTCTAAGGACTTTAAGTTGTTGCCATCTCACAAATTCTGTATGTGCCACTGCAATGTATTTTAACAGAAAAAGCTGTACCCAAGCTCAGCAGAGTAGTTCTATAAAGAACTACTCTGTGTTTATTAAGTCTGTTGTGTTTTTAATATATTTTAATGCTTTGTATCTTGTTCTATTTAATCTAAACAATCCATCCATTCGTTTCCGCTTATCCTTTTCAGGGTCGCGGGGGGCGCTGGAGCCTATCCCAGCTGTCATAGGGCGAAAGGCGGGGTACACCCTGGACAGGTCGCCAGTCTGTCGCAGGGCCAACACACAGGGACAGACAACCATTCACACCTAGTGACAATTTGTATTATCCAATTAACCTATCCCCACAAGCTGCATGTCTTTGGACGGTGGGAGGAAGCCGGAGTACCCGAAGGGAACCCACGCAAACACGGGGAGAACATGCAAACTCCACACAGAAAGGCCTGGGCCCTGTTTCAGGAAGCCGGTTTGGAAAACTCAGAGTGAAAAACGACACTCACGGTTGAGTAACCCCGAACTGTCCAACTCGGAATATTCGGTTTCAGAAAGGCTGATAACAATTAGTTCAATCAAGGCGGAGTTGCTTTAACCCCAAGTTAAGCGCGCGGACGAGGATACATAAAGCCCTGATAAGCGGAGCACAGATTAAGCGAGTCACCATGGAGACGGAGGGAAAGAAGGCGCGGTCAATGTATTTTACAGCGCTTGAGGCCGAAATGCTGATGGCAGCATATGCTGATAACATGCAAATTCCGCGGAAAAAAGTAACACAGCGACAGCTGCAAAAGAAAGTGAGCATGCATGGCAAAACATAGCCGACAGAGTCAATGCGTGAGTGTTAATATAAACATTGATCGAGGGATTTCCACCCATTTAACACGTTATTTTATTATATTTTATTTTATTTGTTATTTTATACATTTTATTTTGTGATGTGATGTGAGCGCAGGTGCAACCCAACAGGCCCCAAACGTTCCTGGCAGCAAGTAAAAATGAAATATAAAAATATAGTCCAAACAGGTAAGGTGTAATTGTATTATGAGCCATAGTGCTTGGTCTGTTTGTCCCATGTAAATCAATTGCAGTTAGAGGCTACATTAATTTTCTTTCTGTAAGCACTTATTGAAATTATCTGAGCACATTACAAGTACATATTTGCTTACTCTGTATGCTCAAATGTGACCCGTTATAGCCAACAGAAAAAAAGCGGAGGCCCGAAAAACAGGTGGGGGTCCTCCACCACCACCACTCACAGAGGCTGAGTAGTTGGCCCTCAGCCAAAACAGTGGGCGCCCTGTGGCCGAAGGCATCTCTGCGGGGACATCCTCTGAGTCAATAACCCCGCAAGACACAAGTGCCTACATAGGGGGTAAATTCAAAATAATACATGATGTGCATACATCCTTTCTTCACAGTCACCTTCGCAGTGTTACTCATTCATTTGATAAACTCTTTACCATAATGGATTATTTTGTAGTGAAGTTATTTTCCGACTGATTTTGCCTTCCCTCAGTCTTGGTTGTCTTTGAGAGCATAATGACAATGAAGTGTAAGGTGATTGGTATGTTTGTTAATTGCCATTTGGTCCCTTGTAAGTTATAAGTGACCTGTATAAACCTCATATTCTATCAGTTGATGGTGGTGGTGTACTGCATCTGGTGCAGCCTCCTGTTGAGCCAGACCAACATGCAGTTGTGAGTAATACTCCACAGATTATATGAGGTTACAGTAGAACAGCAATGTTGTTTATTTCTTTACTACAGGAAAATAATGAAGAAACATTGACAGCTGTTACAGAGGAGGAAGCAACAGAGACACTTTATGAGGTTTACATCTTTTAATACTTTGTGTACAGGAAATACAGGCGACCAATAAAGCCAGTTGAACAAAAAATCTGTTTATTCTTCTTTCAACATGTTGAGGTGATGGGTCAAAAGAAATGATTGTGACATATGGTGTCTCTGACTGCTCTTCCATCTTGTATGTCCGTGGGAGGGTCAGGATGTTCATGGTTTGGATCACTGCTGATGTTTGGTTCAGAAGGACAGTGTTCTCCTCTAATTGTGGCAATGTTGTGAAGAATCACACATGCCACAATAATGTCACATGCCCTTTCTGGGGTGACCCTGAGTCTTTGCAGGCACTGGAACCGGGCCTTAAGCATTCCGATAGTCATTTCAACTCTGGCTCTTGTCCTGCAATTAGCCAGATTATATCGCTGCTGTGGGCCCGGTTCAGGGTCAGGGTAAGGGGTAAGCAAATAGGGTAAACATGGATACCCCCTATCACCAAGCAAGTAGCCAGTGAACTCTCCTAAGACAGAAGGATACACTTCAGTTCAAATGTCCCTGAAGCAATTGGTCTTTATATATTTTAAAGTATTTTCAACTCACCATGTCCAAATTTTGTGCTCAGTGTACATTCACGGAATATTTGTGAGTCATGGACAGAGCCTGGCCACTTGGCTTCCACATTTGTGATAATGTTGGCAGCATCATATATGATCTTCACAGTGCAGAGAACACAAATTAGCATCCATTACTATAATGAAATAATTTGTTAGTTTGAAATGCTACAGGGAACTATGTACCTGTACATTAATGCTGTGGAAAGACTTCCTGTTCACATAGTCTCCTTCATTTACTGAAGGAGCAATAATTGGAATGTGAGTACCATCTATACAGCCAATCACGCCTGGGAACCCTGGAAATAAATGTAAAATGTAAGTAGTAGTCCAAGTATCACCACATCATAAATTAAGTTTTGTTCATCCTGATACCTGCAATTTTGTGGCATCCCTCTTTGATGAATCTTGTGGGTCTATGACCGGGGAACACCACAGACGAGTACAGGAGACGTTTCAGTGCAACTGTAACATTCCTGACTGCCCGACAGACGGTAGCCTTGGAAACGTGCTCAGCGTCACCAATATTATACAGAAAGCTCCCGTTTGCAAAAAACCGAAGTGCAATACAAATAATATGTACAGAACTGAGAGCATGTCCGCGATGTGTCACATGCGTAATATATGGCCTGAGGATGTTTTCCAAATAAATTATAGATTGTGCTGAGAAACGGTAACGTTCGCACAGGAAATCATCAGGTAATGATAAAATGTCCAGACGCGCTCGAATCACTCTCTCCCGGCGGAGAGCTCTGCGGAGAATTTGGGCTTCGATATCTACCGGCTCTTCAAGGAAGGGACACGCCATGTCTGACACTTCCTACTGTCAGGTTTCCGACAAAGGGGCGGAGACAGTCAGGGTTAGTTGTGGTAAACCTGCTAGGGGGCAGGTTAGCTTCACGGCGTGTGTCGTCATAGTGACTCACTCAGGCTGCAGCTGAACTCGCTTTGTGAAACCGAAAACCCAGAGTTTTCGTTAACTCAGGGTATACTTACTCAGTTTTTCCACTAAACCGGCTTCCTGAAACAGGGCCCTGATGTTGGAATTGAACTCAGGACCTTCTTGCTGTGCGGCAACAGTGCTAACCACCGTGCCACCGTGCTGCCCTAATCTAAACAATCCCCTAAAAATTTGTCCCTAACCATCTGGAACCTTCCTGTTAACTTTCAGTGAGTGGAAAAAAGTTTGTGTTCATCCTTCAGCTTCACTGTGTTTATATTATGCTAACCATAGCTGTGTAGCTAGTGATCACGTAGCACATTATATAGCAGCTAGCCCAACTTCAGTAACTCTACAAACATACAAACATCACTGCTGTCAACTTCTCTGTCTTCATATATGTCTGAAGTGATAGCAGAGCTATACGTTTTCATTTTTTAGAAATCCCTGACTCAGAACATGGTATTTCATCATTAGATGGAAACTAGTAAGCTAACTTCTAACTCTGTTAAAATTCATAAATCCTGTTTTCATGGATGCCTGGATGTTAAATTTAATTTTTGAAAGAATTTAGACAGTTTTAACTCTCACTGATGCTGCAGGGTTTGTTTGACTCGGAAACGGCTAATAAAGTCAGCCTTAAAGACCGGATTACGTTAATACCACCAACTAACCAACCACATGATGTAACATTTTGTACTGACAGAAGATGGCGCTACACATGTTCTCAAAACTTAAACTTTAAGCACTCATTTCTTAAGTCCAGTTTCATAGACAGTGTTACAGCTATGCCAGTTTTTGAGAGCATGGCTCCATGATGCAAGTTAGCCTTTATATGTGTAGCGTTTCATGTCCTCATTAAGTATCATAATAAATTATGGGATTTTTGGTGATGTTCACCTTTAATTGACATTCAAGTGATCAAACTGGGATTTGCACTGACGCTTGAAACAGTAAGTGTCTGGAAGCAGAGCAGAGCTCCACAAAGACATGACCCTGATCAGGGTCACTACACCAGCTACAATTCAAAATGCTACATATCTTTTCTTCTATGATACAATGAATGCGAGGAATATTTTAGGTAAGATTTGTACCAATAATCTGATACTAAGATGTGTGCATGTTACCCAAACGACATCCACTTTTGATCATTCCCATTATCATCTTTCAAAGTAAGTTTGCCTCATGAGACACGCCTTTGTCTTCATTTAATGCACTATATTAAATCCTTTGAACTGATAATGCCTTTTCTCTAGTCAATTTGATTAATGCAGCTCGAAGAAAATCAATTTTCCACCATCTTTCTGCCCTGTTTCATCCCCTTCCCCCATCTTCCATTCCCTATCAGTCTATCTGTGAGGTTGTCATGGTGGTGGCTCCAGTATAATGATTTCAGACTGGTTTAAAGCTGCACTGCATGAGTGAGGGCATGGATTACTGTATGTACCAAACTCACTGACATGAAAACTTGATTTTCCGGAGGCGTTAGAACCAGGCCTTCACTGTCTGCAACAACCAGGAATGTTATCTTTGTTGTGTGCATGGATCACAAATGTTAACAACATTTCAAAACAATTCAAAATAATTTCACTCTTCTTTATTTATTGTACTAAGGCATCAAGAAATCTTGGTATATATGCAAATTGCTATGATATTTCTTTTGAACAGCAGATATTTATGCAATAGATGTTCCAAAATAGCTGCATTTGGTGCATGTTTGCAGCCACTAATATGTATTTCAATGAATGTTCATATGAGTATATTAAATTTTCCAAGGTTATATTGCTGGTAAACACTGATATACCATCAGACTGTAGAAAAACTGAAAAATTTATGAGAGGACCTGTAAATCCCTCCTTTGGGAATACTATCCAGGCTTTGTTTGCTCTAGCTATTCCAACTTCCTTTAATATTTATCAGTTTACATTATAAAAACAAAAATAAGAGTCTAACTTAAACTACAAAATAAACTAAGATTCTCATTCCCTGAGGTTTGAAAGACTATTGGATTATGCCCTGGGTCAGTGATTGGTATAGGCAGGCCAGCTGGTCCATATTACCTTTGGGCTTAACCCCTTCCCAATGCATCATTAAGACTGGCTGTGTGTCCTGG